>NC_073692.1:37630861-37715861 GCF_029784155.1 Uranotaenia lowii
ATTTTTGTCATTTTTGTCATTTTTGTCATTTCTGTCATTTTTGTCATTTTTGTCATTTTTGTCATTTTTGTCATTTTTTGTTATTTTTGTCATTTTTGTCATTTTTGTCATTTTTGTCATTTTTGTCATTTTTGTCATTTTTGTCATTTTTGTCATTTTTGTCATTTTCGTAATTTTTTAAATTTTTGTATTTTTTGTCATTTTTGTCATTTTTGACATTTTTGACAATTTTGAAAATTTTGACAATTTTGACAATTTTGACAATTTTGACAATTTTGACAATTTTGACAATTTTGACAATTTTGACAATTTTGACAATTTTGACAATTTTGACAATTTTGACAATTTTGACAATTTTGACAATTTTGACAATTTTGACAATTTTGACAATCTTGACAAACTTGACAATTTTGACAATTTTGACAATTTTGACAATTTTGACAATTTTGACAATTTTGACAATTTTGACAATTTTGACAATTTTGACAATTTTGACAATTTTGACAATTTTGACAATTTTGACAATTTTGACAATTTTGACAATTTTGACAATTTTGACTATTTTGACAATTTTGACAATTTTGACAATTTTGACAATTTTGACAATTTTGACAATTTTGACAATTTTGACAATTTTGACAATTTTGACAATTTTGACAATTTTGACAATTTTGACAATTTTGACAATTTTGACAATTTTGACAATTTTGACAATTTTGACAATTTTGACAATTTTGACAATTTTGACAATTTTGACAATTTTGACAATTTTGACAATTTTGACAATTTTGACAATTTTGACAATTTTGACAATTTTGACAATTTTGACAATTTTGACAATTTTGACAATTTTGACGATTTTGACAATTTTGACAATTTTGACAATTTTGACAATTTTGATAATTTTGACAATTTTGACAATTTTGACAATTTTGACAATTTTGACAATTTTGACAATTTTGACAATTTTGACGATTTTGACAATTTTGACAATTTTGAAAATTTTGACAATTTTGACCATTTTGACAATTTTGACAATTTTGACAATTTTGACAATTTTGACTTTGTTTAAAACGTAGATTCCAGTTCAATAATATTATTTTTTTTGATGAAAATGGGGAAAAAATCACTCAGTTATCAACTAAATTTTTTGTTTTGTTCATATTAAATTTGAAGTCAATGCCAATCTTATGGAACAGTTGCGATCACATTTTTAACGACATTTCGACAAACGTTAACGATTGAACAAGGAAAGACGGTGGGAAGAGCCCTTTCCGTTGATTGGTTTCATCCTGTTTTGTGTGGTTTTATTTTGTCTGGTGATGTTATGGCGTGGAATTTTCGGGAATGACTGGAATTCGGTGATACCTCATTCCATCTTCTTATGGGTAGGGGTAACTCTTTCGTACTGTTATTATTGTTCCCAGTTCAAATGAAAGCTTGTACCCTAAGTGGTAATTATTTTGTAGTCTTCGGGTTGGGACATGCTGATCTTCAGGTTTTTGTGCCACCAAACGATACCCGAGATCCTGAGCGATCGACGAAGGGCATGGAGCGATCGAATGGCGACCGGAGGAAAAGTCGTTTTGCAAGGAACAAATGTAAAACATGATCCCGCGAGTCGCGATGTGCGGTTATTGCGAAAGTAATTCCAGTGGCGCGTTTGTGATAATTTCCTCTACATGCTGTGATACAAAGCCAATCCCCTCCATTCGGAATTGCTTCGATCACCAAGGCAGGAACCGAAGGCAGCGGGAAAACTGATCTTCCCCGGTAGCTCATGGTAATAATTTTTGCTTATTTATATCGAATGCCCGATAGCGGCCGGCAGATATCGCGACAGAGATGGGTGACCAACTTTCAAAACTGAAGAAGATTTTGAGAAAAAACACTTTTTACATTTGGGGCATATAGTTGCTATCTCATTCATCATTTTTTAATGTCATAAAAAAAGTTAACAAAATATCGTCAAATTTGACGTTTGGACAATCCGAATTCCCGTAACCCTGACATTCTGTTGCAGGACTTAAACTGCCGAGAATCATACCCACCGGTGATAGTTATCTTTGAATGCAATGCCCCGAGATTGTCCGTTGTACTGAGGAAAGTAAATTGTATCGATTGAATTTCAGCCACTCTGCTGGGAAACAAGGGAAAAAAGAAAAGGAACCATTCTCGAGCAATCTTTGAGGTCGCTGAGGAAGGGCCCACTCTTCTTGGTGACTCCAGGAGGTAGGAACTGTATTAATCTTGCTCTGTGGAACATCTGCACTGCAAAGTGTTGATGTCAGTTGCCACACATGTTAGAACCGAGTGAGAGCGCAAGAGGCTAAACGTTGTAACCGTCTTGGCGCATAGTTAGCCACAGGGTACTAATCTAGTAATTGATTCTGGTGCTTTTACCGGAATCTATTGACTCGGTGGCGAGAGGCCACTTTTGAGCCGCGAAACGGTATTCCGGTAGCGGCCAAGGCCAATAAGTACTGTCATTACACACATCGCTTATCCAGGGCAAAATGGAGCGTGTATTATGGAGATAAGTAACCTTTTGAAACGGTTTCCGGTGTAGTTTATTGGCAGAGATGGTTCATCTTGGTAGTTCTCTGTGAGTAACGATTTAAGAATTGAATGAAAATTGAATGATTCAATCAAAGCGACGAGGAAGAGGTTGAAAAATTGCAATGCCAATCGGAGCTTACTGTGTATGTGCTGAAAATGTGCTGAAATGTGCATTGCGCCAAAGATGATATATTTACTTTCCCGTCACTGGCATGGAGACTGGAAATCCACTACCTAAAGCATTCATCTTAAATCTAGACGCATTGACGGGTCTATCTCGGAGCTATGTAAACAAAATAAAAATGAAATATACTCAAAATGTGGATCTTTCATTGCACTTAAATGGAAAAATAGCAAAAAGTTATTTCGATGTGGTTTTGATGAAAGCTTAAACTTTTCGGCGAAAACCACTCATCATAATTTGGACACCCTGTTTTCTAACCTCAGCGGCCATTTTGTTCCATCATCTCTTCATCTCTGTTGCATCCCGAGTCGTCCTACCATTCTTCTTCATCTTCTGCTTGACAATTACCCAATATTTTTCGATAGGGCGGATTGGAGGACAGTTGGGTGGGTTGATGTCCTTTTCGACAAAATCCACCCCATTGTACCGATACCACTGTAGTACCTCTTTGCTTTAATAGCAGCTTGCCACATCTGGCCAAAACTTGACTGGTCCTTCGTGAGATCTAATGAACGGAAGAATACATTTTCTCAAGCACTCCTCCTCCTTGGAGCCGGGGGTTTTCGTCCGCAGCTGCCTTGCCGAATCAAACACTTCCTTCCAACTAACGATTTCGCGATTTTCGAACCCGACCACGTCATGTTTTTGACTTTAGTGTCAAAAATTAATTTCCGTCTCGCGGCTTCCATCACGTGTAACTTTTTTGGAACAAAACGAATCGTAATGAAATTTTCAGTACTGATAGAGGAAACATTTCAGAACAAAGTACAGTAAGGTTTTTTTACACTGATATACGAACCGCGTAAAAAAATCCGTGTAAAAATACCGTGAAAAAAAAACCGTGTTAATTCCCGAGAACCGTGTAAAAAAAGACCATTCGAATTCTGCAGCTCTGAAGTTCTGACACTTGAGACCTGAGACCTGAGACTTGAGACTTGAGACCTGGACTTGAGAATGTAGACTAGAGACATGAGACCTGAGACTTTAGACATGACACCTGAGACCTAAGTCCAGGGACCTGAGATCTGAGACATGAGACCTGAGACCTGAAGAATAAGACTAAAGACATGGGATATTAGACCTGAGACTAGAAACCTAAGACATAAAACACGAGACCAGATACCTGAGACATGGGATATGAGACCTGAGACATGAGACTTGAGACTTAAGACATGACACCTGAGACCTGAGATCTGAGACCTGAGACCTGAGACCTGAGACCTGAGACCTGAGACCTGAGACCTGAGACCTGAGACCTGAGACCTGAGACCTGAGAAATAAGACATAAGACATGAGACATTAGACCTGAGACAAGCTACTAGTGTTATTACCGCGAAAAATTAGATTAGCTCCGATTTCAACTTGCGACCCCTCTAGTGAAAGGGTTTGACTTGTAGGTGACGAAAAATAGTGTCGCGACTTCGCTAGTACAAGCTACTAGGGTTAGTATCGGTAGAAATTAGTTTAGCTTCGATTTCAACTTTCGACCGGTCAAGTGAAAGAGTTTGACTTGTAGGTGACGAAAAATAGTGTCGCGAGTTCGCTAGTCCAAGCTACTAGTGTTAGTACCGTGAGAAATTAGTTAATCTCCGATTTCAACTCACGACCCCTCTAGTGAAAGGGATTGACTTGTTAGTAATATTGGTTACAGGGGATAATCTTGAGAATCCGGGGAATTGAATGGTATTTAAAGTGTATTTTTTTTGTTTCGTATCCTGTTTTGATTTAATAACTGGCAAAATAAATCAAAACGCGCAAGCAGAAACTGCAGCACCCAGCTGAAAATTGAGTAAAATTATCATTCTAGAGAGCTGTGAGAGCTGTGAGCCCGTGCGTTTTTTTTGATTGTTTGAAAACTTGAACAAGATGCTTCAAATTTTCGTCGCATTCTTTGAAATTTGCAGTAAATGAAAATATAACTTCAAAATTTTTATCCTTCCAATCATGAATTTTTATGATTAGTAGAATTTGTTGCAGTATTTTCCACCCCTAAATGTTTGTAGAACCTCATGCTTTTTCTATAAAAACATTTATGATTTAAAAAATGTAAAATTTAATTCGGAAAAAGCCAAAAACTACTGCAATTGGTGCTTCATGCGTTACGACATTACAAATACATCACAACTGGTGGAACCAATAATTTTTCTGACTACCTCAATTTTATGTGCAATCAATTTAAAAACTTTTTATGTACAAACGGTATGATTATAAAACCCTTTCACTAGAGGGGTCGCAAGTTGAAATCGGAGCTAAACTAATTTCTCGCGGTACTAACACTAGTAGCTTGTACTAGCGAAGTCGCGACACTATTTTTCGTCATCCACAAGTCAAACCCTTTCACTAGAGATGTCACAAGTCGAAATCGGAGCTTAATTGATTTCTCGCGGTACTAACACTAGTAGCTTATACTAGCGGACTCGCGACACTATTTTTCGTCACCTACAAGTCAAACTTTTTCACTTGACCGGTCGAAAGTTGAAATCGAAGCTAAACTAATTTCTCGCGGTACTAACACTAGTAGCTTGTACTAGCGAAGTCGCGACACTATTTTTCGTCATCCACAAGTCAAACCCTTTCATTAGAGGGGTCGCAAGTTGAAATCGGAGCTAAACTTATTTCTTGCGGTAATAACACTAGTAGCTTGTCTGCGGTCTCAGGTCCAAAGTCTCATGTCTCAGGTCTCATGTTTCATGGCTCTTGTCTCATGCCTCAGGTCTCATGTCTTATGTCTTATTTCTCAGGTCTAAAGTCTAAAGTCTCATGTTTCATGGTTCTTGTCTCATGCCTCAGGTCTCAGGTCTCATGTCTCAGGTTGAGGTCTCAAGCCTAATATCCCTTGTCTCAGGTTCCAGGTCTCAGGTCTCATGTCTAATTTCTAATGTTTCATGTCTCAGGTCTCATGTCTCATGTCTCATGTCTCAGGTCTCAAGTCTCAGGTCTCAGGTCTCAGGTCTCAGGTCTCAAGTCTCAGGTCTCAGGTCTCAGGTCCCAGGTCTCAGGTCTCATGTATCATGTTCTTAGTCTAAGAGATAAGATTTTCCCAACTTCAAAAAGATTTCAAGTGTTTTCCTTTGAAAAGGACTTAGAATATTTTCTCTCAAAAACCGTGTTAATTCGCGAAAACCGTGTAAAAAAAAACCGTGTTAATTCCCGAAAACCGTGTTAAAAAAGCCTTGTAAAAAATCCGCGTAAAAAAACCGTGTAAAAAAAACCTTGGTGTACTGTCAAAAAGTTCCAGATCCGACAACTAGAAGCGCTATTGTATAATAAACAGTGCGTCCAGATTTGTAGTGATCCATGCTTTAATATTGTTACTATCAGTTAAATACTAAAACTTGAAATTTGTCAATACAAAGTGAAAAGTTAATCACCGTAAATTTATTTTATGAAATTATTTTATCGGCTATATCGGTGAAATTTTATATTCTTTGAGAAAGAATATTTAAGGATTGAAAGAATATAGACAGATAGAAGATTAAAATAAGGTGAAAGATGTTGAAAGCCGATAAAATAATTTCATAAAATAAATAAATTCATAAGGAAAAAATTCAACAGTGTTTAAAGTCGCTACTATTACTATTACTTGAAATTCAAATTAAACGGTTGATTGGCTTTTTATTAAAATTTATGTGAGAGTGTTTTCTTCTTGATCGGTTGCAAAATCTAGACATTATGACAGAAACATGTACTATTTGTTTGTGTGCACGACTCTTTTGCTTGACCTTCACACTTAAATTGGTATCAATTAACTGCCTCCAACAAAATTATTGCACAAAACACTGAACTTTCAATGAAACCCTCTTTTTCTGTCCCATGGCCCGAAATTCGATAATTGAAACCAATTTTACGTTCCTCAAAACTCCCTTGTGCAATTTTTTCTTTTCAAATTATATGTAAAATAACGTCAGGAACTTGAAAACAGTTAACAGTGAATATAGACGCCCCTTTCGCCGACCCTTGACACGGAACATGCTACCTGGAGTCAATTGCTCATAGTTTATAACCCTCATCTGAACATTTTCATCTCAATCCGATGCATGATCATGACAATATCGCGAAAACAGTGAGCAACTAACATGGACGGCCTTTTTTTTGACCACGATTCAAAACTTGACACCAGAAATCAATTATCTTTTCTGTTAAACTCCCATGTGCCAATTTTCATTACAATTCTATGCTCAATCAAGAGAATATCGTAAAAACAGTGAACAGATAATAACCTCTTTTGCCGACCCCTGAGTCAAGATTTGAAACCTGAATGCAAAAGAGCGTCCCTCAAAACTCCTATGCGGAAATGTTCATCTCAATCCAATGTAGAATAACGTCAAAATCGCAAAAACATTAAAGTTGGGTATGGACTTCAGCCGAATTCTGATCCGCAATTCGAAACTTGAAATCGATTGCTCGTCTTTCAAAACACTCATGTGCAAATTTTCATCACAATCCGATGTATAATGACGCCAATATCGCAAAAATATGAATGAGTGAATATGGACGATCCCTGACCCTACATTTGATAACTGTAATCGATTGCTCGTCTCTCAAAACACTCATGTGCAAATTTTCATCACAATCCAATGTAAAATAAAGCCAATATCCCTAAAACATTAATCAGTTGATATGGACGACCTCTTTGGCCGACCCCTGACCCTAAATTTGATAACTGGAACCGATTGCTCGTCTTTCAAAACACTCATGTGCAAAATTTCATAACACTCCGATGTAAAATAAATCCAATATTCCAAAAACATTTACCAGTGGATATGGACGACCCCTTTGGCCGATCCTTGACCCTAAATTTGATAACTTTAATCGACTGCTCGTCTCTCAAAACACTCATGTGCAAATTTTCATCACAATCCGACGGAAAATAACGTCAATAACGCGAAAACAATATTTGTCTTGTATGGACGACCCCCTTCGGAAGGGGTCATCCAAAATTTTTAACATTTTTCATCATTCCTGGTCCTAATGAACATCCATGCCAAATTTCAGATCTCTAGCTCTTAAGACGGCTGAGTCTATAGAGGACAAACAAACAAACAAACAAACAAACAAACAAACATACAGATAATTGCTTTTTATATATATAGATATTTTATATTGCGTCCTTTTTCATCTTAACTTTTGTTTTTCGTTTAATTGTAGATGAAGTTATGTATTCATGGAATGAAATATTCTATCTAGCTCCCCAAACTTCAACAACATTGAATCAAACGCCCAGTTCAGGTACGACGAAAAATAAAATATATTTCATAACGTAATACTTTTTATATCTTATCAAGATGACAGAATTGTTCAAATGATCGAAAACTAAAAAGCACACATCGAAATAACAATTGAGATGGTAGTCGAAGCTTGTTTCCAGAAAAAAAATGAAAGGATGAGTTCACTTTCTGAAATGAACAAAAACCAGAGACCAGAGAACTCTAGCTCTGTAGAACTGCATAAACCGATTGAGAACGAGGTTCAGTTAGTTGAATGGAATACTGCTTTGTCGAACGAAACCTTACGGAACAAATATGTAATTCTTTTTTTACATTTTTTTGTCAGATTTCATTCAAAACTTTTCCTTTTCTTTAGAACTAAGGTCTCACATTATTTTATTTTCAGTTGGAATACTCAGCTAAGGTAATCATTCCAAACTCATACCACAAGAAAGGTGATAATGCCGTTTATTTTATTGCGGATATGTTTTTTGCCGAACTTTTTGGAATTTGTTTACGTGGACCGGAGTTAGCCGAAGCGGAAAGGAGGATTCCGTGAGTTCGGGAATATCATTAATTTGATTTCGATATAACCTCGATTGGAGATCCAACATATACCATGCAAAAATTGGAGAGTTTCTTCAGAACAAAATTGTTCCGATTCAGCAAGGCAAGGGATGAATAAAAAATGTTGAGAAAATCCGCCGTTAGGCCACACCACGTTTAGAAAAATATTTCTTCTGACAAAACCGCCGAAAACCCATTGACCCATGGAAATACAGTGAGCGAAATAAGATTAGAACCACTATGTGTTTTGCTTGTTAAAATATGAATGATTGAAAATTACGGAATTTTTCTTTCACAGTTTGTTCTGAATTGCTTAACGGATAAATCAAGCATAAGTTTACTTTTTTTGGACGTAGCAATTGGCGTTGAGGGCCAAAAATGTGAAAAAGGGGTGCGAAATAAGAATAGAACCACTTGAGATTTTAAACAAAAACAAGCTTATTTTAAAAAAGTAACTGTGTAAAAGTGAATAATAATGCTTTTACGAATTATTCGAATAAATAACTGCATTTTAAGGAGTTTTTCAGAATCCCAAAGGTTTTCATAGGTTTAATTAGGGGGTTTTAAGAAATGCTCCTCTTGCGTTAAGGAATTTGATATTTGAGCTGTAATTCTTTACCGAACTACTAATTTTCTTCATTAACATTGATAAGTATGATGCAAAATGATGAAACATATATTTGAGGCTGAGTTTGAATCCAAAAAGTAGGTTGGAATTCAAAAATACTAATGTTTCTTAAAAGTCAAACACTATTTCTCTAGATGTAAGTCATAGATGGCAGCACTATTATGCCATTTAACCAAATTCATGCCCTTTTTTTAATATCCGGGATTAATTAGGAAGTGCTGGATGATTTTGGTCAAGAAATAAATACATGTGCCGTGTGCACGCTTTGGAAATTCTAAGATCACTAAATCCAAAAAAAATTAGAATTGCATCAAGGTCACTAAAAGTGGATTTTTTTGACCGATTATCAGAATAAAGTTATACTTTGCGATGGAGCTTGATGGACCAGACGGCTAGCAGTATTATGGTATGATTTGCAATTAAAACGGAAGTTGAGATAAGCAGGAATGTTGGCGGTTGTACATTTTTGTGGTGGTGATTCTTTTGCAAATCCGGAAATGGAATCAGTGTTGAACTTGTAATTTTTCATGATTAACATTTAAGGTTTTATGAAACCCAGACTGCGCAGACTTATAAAATTTCAGCTTTCTTTTTTCCATTCGTATGCCCCTTCAAATGAATTTAAAGATTTTTTATATTTCATTTAATTTTCACAAATTTCAACTAAAAACACATATAAAAATTGGGGCAGAATGCGCGCCAGATCACGTCTTTTACGCTTAAATTAAGAGTGCTTTTAACTTTTGAGAAAAAAGTTGAAGAGGTTGTGTACAAGACACGACCACAAGATTTACGTAGAATTACATCTTATGTCACATAATTTCATTTGAGATATAAAGGTCATACGTTGTGGCTGAATAATTAAATGGTATTTTGTTTTACATATCATTTACCCATTGTTTTTAATACGCAGCAGGACAAGAATAGAAATTTGTATGATGCAATTATAAGTTAAAAATTCAAAACACATTACTGTTGAAGTGAAAATTTGAGCATTTTGACTTTTAATTCAATGAATTTAATTTTATTGCGTATATTGAGGAATGCGTAAGTTTATGTTATGGTATTAAGCTGACAAATATGATAAGTAGGTTTATAGTGACATCGGCCCCTTGCTTTCAACCAATTTAGTAGCCTTTCACACCATTATGTGAAATTAATAAATCGACTTCTTTCATATTTGAATACCAAACATTGTTTATGCTTTCACTTATTATAATTGATAATAGAAAAGATTAACTAACTTTCCTCATCCATATACTAGTCCGAAAAAGGACCAGGTCACAATCAGCATTTGAATTTCCATACTAAAACTCAATTGAGAAAACCTCCAGTCTGCCGTAGGTAGGAGGAGAAGGGGCTGAGGTAGACGATTTGCGCGGTGTAAGATGTTTAAAAATGCACGCTTTCCTGACTCCATACAAAGCTACCCGTTTAGCCGCTTTTTAGTTGGGAAAACCTTCCGGAGACAGGAAAAGCGGGCATTTCCACAGAACACCACATGCAGGGCAATTGAAATCCGCAGGAACTGGACCGAATGAGAACGGTAGAGGCCATTCAGCAATGGGAGTTTCGAACACTGTTGCCGATTCAGGCAGCAGCAACGCAATTGCAGGAGCTAAGGAACAAGATCTTCCGAACATCTCGACACCAGCAGCAGCAGGCAGGGCTAGCAGAAAGGGCTAGGGCAGGACCAGGAAGCAGCAGCTGTGGGAAGAATCAGGAACTAGCAACACCATTGTAATCAACATTGCCTAGCTAGGGAAAGTCCGCTTATTCTTTCAATTCGATGTCCGTGATAGCGAGATGCCGTTTGTTGGAAACAAAATTATGTCAAGACTGTAAAAAATTTGCCAAATTTTTTTTAATGCTGTTTTTTAACGTTTAATTAGCTTTTAAGTTAATGAAAAGTTAGTAAATATGTAGATTGTTAACACATCGACTAAGTTTTAAAAAGTACAAGCAAACATAAAACAGCAGAAAATGTTTGAATTGTGGAGTAGATACGTTGTAATTGGCAACCAATGAATTCTGAATTTGCCGAAAATTTTAAAACAATTGATATATTTGACTAAAGTGCGAGCAATAGTAAGTTTGATTACTTATTAGTTACTCAAGGAAGTACAATACATGTTGAAAACAACGGATACCATTTTACAGTTCAAAATATCTTGTTTTTGTATTCACCTTCTGCTGTTTTTGCTATTGATGGTATTTCTGTTTGTTTTCATTATTGCGATTTGAAATTTCCGGTTTGTACAAGGGAGTTTTAAGGGATGAGCAAATATTAAATTTTAAAAAAGGTTGTCATGATAATGTATCAGACTGAAATGAAAGTTTGCACATGAGAGTTTAACAGCACGGGAAATTGATTTTAGGTGTAAAATTTTGTTTTTTGATGATAATTCTGAGACGAATCCGGTACAGCCCGGATGCGGATATTGTAAAGAACTGCTATGTTTGATTCACATTATTTGGAAAATTAAGCAAAAATCGCAATTTTCCTTTTGGATAGCTGCTTCTAAAAACGCTTTCTTTTCACGAGCGCGAGTCAAACGCTGCTGATGTGCTTTGACCAGATCCGCATGTTCGTACAAAGGCGGCAATCGGGGCTGTAATGGAACGATGCAGCAGCAGTAACTCACGCAGGGGCTGGAGCAAGGCGAGGCAGCTATAGCAGTAGCAGCAGATACTGGACTACAGCATCACAGGACGAGCAGCAGCAGCATAGGCTTGGCAGCAACAACAGCCCGATGGCACCGCATCAGAGAAGGCCCAAAAACCGAATGAAACCGAGGCGTCGCAATCATTGCTCTTTTATAACTTCGCATCTAGTGCAGTTAGGGTCGACTATCGGGGTTTTTTTTCGCTCGGGTGTTTTGCGCACCAATTTGTATTAGCGCGTTATTAGTATTGGTGTACCAACACATAGCCGACCCAAAATGTTGTTCGGAAAAGATGTCTTTGAAAGAGGCGTTTTTCGTGACGCGAGATCCGTTCGCGAATTTCAATTTGCCCCCCTATAGTGTTGCCGTAAGACGTAATTCTACGTCAAAAACCGAATATCAAAGCGAAATGTCATTCTTTTTATTTGCTAACTCCCAAAATTCGATAAGAATGCATAATTATATCAAATGTTGGCCATTTTCAAGTTTAAAAGGTGCACCAATATTTGATTCGAAAAAAATCATCTGCCGCCATATTTGACGCGATATCAGCCAAGAAATTTAATTTTGCTGCTTACTTGAAGGCGTTATACTTTTCAGGATTACAAAAAGTAAAATTTTCGAAAAGTACCAATGTACCATCTGAGGCATATAGAGAGCGAAGGTTAATTGTCATAGTGTTTCTGCACGGTTCATCACCAAAAAAACGCATAGTGTCTGGCGTTTGACCGGGGGTTTGCCAGTTTTGTTTTATGGTGGGAAAGGGAACTGTAAACAAGATATTGTTTTTTACTTTCCTACTGTCGCTTACATACAACCGCACAGTCGGATAGCTAAGCTTGGTGGTTTGAAACAAAGAATATTTTTCTCTGTTGTTTTCCTGCCGTCTCATTCTCATTTCCAGATCAAGCTAAAAAAATTTAAAAATTATGTTGTTATTTTTTTTTTGCGTCCAAAACGACATTTTTTGAACAAATTTCTTAAAAATAGTCGTTAAAACCTTTCATGCCTGAAATATTATTTCAATGAAAAACATTTTTTTCAAGTTTTTTAGAGTAATTCCTAGGTTTTGACCAAACTTGCTCGAAAATGGCCCGGATTTTTACCAACAATTTTGAAATAAAATGCCCAGATTTTGACAACTTTTTAATTCCGGAAAAATTCCGGCAACCTTAATTTAGATTAAGGTTGCTAGAATTTTTTCAGCTCGTATCCGGGCCGGACTAACCGGGCATTTTTATATGAAAACTTGGCAAAATCCGAGCATTTGATTTCAAAGTTAACGACCATAAATCCGGGCAATATCCGGGCATTTTTCTAAAAACCCTTACATAACTCAACAAAAATGAAGAAAAAAATCAAAAAAAAATTTTTTTTTCGTCAAAACTCATTGACAGATTTCGAATCGTGATTTAGGCTTCCTAAACCAATTTTATGATTTTTTCCTTACAATTTGCTCGAAAATTTTCCTTTTGGAGGCGTTTGTTGTTTTTTTTGTTTTATTTGCCAAACAATGTGAATAAATCCGGGTAAAATCCGGGCATTTTTCAATTAAATCCGGGCAACCGAGCAGGGCCGGACTGTTCAAGATTTGTATAAAAAATCCAGGCAAACCCGTGTGGCTCAGCATAATTTATGCTTCAGCCACCTGGCTAGAATTAGTCATTTCCCTCTGTTTCCCACGCTGGGGTTTACGGGTGTTTATCTTTAACTTAGTTTATGTTTATCTTTAACTTAGTTTATGTTTATCTTTAACTTAGTTTAGTTCTCCCGCTGCATAGGGCCGTGGGAAAGGTCCTCCACTGTTGACGATAGCCAGTGTCTTTTCTTGTATAAATAAAGTGGAACGAGGTTCCAAAGAGATAGTATAAGTTTAAACATAGAAGTAGTTACTCTTCTTCCATCCGAAATTACAACAGTGGTGGCAGCGGTGTGTTCAGTCTGGTAAAAGCCATCGACCAATATAGCGTCTAGTACTCGCTTACTCTAGTGCCACCAAGTTTCTCTCTCAAGTTAAGAGACCAGTTCAAACAGTGTCAGCGAAAAACTATTTAATAGTTTTGAAGTCCTGTCAGTGAAAACCTATTTAAAAGTATTGAAGTCGGAAAATCTGATCTTGCTCAGGACTTGTAGTTCAAAGTGAATTGCCGATCTCAGCCTTAACGATTAATCGAATCAACGAACAATTCGATCAACGTTACTATTTTTCCTCGACGTTCGGTTCAGACAAAGGTCTATGACTAACGCTGGCCTATTTCGAACGTTTCTAGTAAGTGGCGCTACCGGCAAACAGTTTTTGCTGCACATCATCATCATCTTCAATTTTTGCCAATAAGTGTCGCAATTGAGTGAACGTTTCTAGTAATTGGCGCTACCGCAAACAGTTTTTGCTGCACATCATCATCATCTTCAATTTTTGCCAGTAAGTGTCGCAATTGAGTGAACGTTATCATTGATCAATGTATCGCGTCGTGTGCTAATTGAATTTGGAAAACCACCTACGAGTACACGCGATACAATAATCTGAAGCCAAGAAGAATTAGAGCCAGATTTTAGAATTTAATAAATAAATTTAAAAAAAAAATGTCTGCAAGTGTTTAGGACCGTTAAGGGTGACACCTTCTGGCCCTTAACCGTAGGTATTATAAAAAAAAAAGCTAAGTTAAGACCGTCAAATATATATATTAAAAAAAAAAAAAAAAGATTTGTTAGGACCGTCAAGGGTGACACCTTCTGGCCCTTGATCGTAGGAATTGTAACTGAAGTTTAGCTCAGGATGATCAAGGGTGACGCCTTCTGGCCCTTGATCATAAAAAAAGGGGTGAGTAATGTGGCTCAGCATAATTTATGCTTCAGCCACCTGGCTAGAATTAGTCATTTCCCTCTGTTTCCCACGCTGGGGTTTACGGGTGTTTATCTTTAACTTAGTTTATGTTTATCTTTAACTTAGTTTATGTTTATCTTTAACTTAGTTTAGTTCTCCCGCTGCATAGGGCCGTGGGAAAGGTCCTCCACTGTTGACGATAGCCAGTGTCTTTTCTTGTATAAATAAAGTGGAACGAGGTTCCAAAGAGATAGTATAAGTTTAAACATAGAAGTAGTTACTCTTCTTCCATCCGAAATTACCACACCCGCATAAAACCGGGCAATCTGGCTTACCTTAATTTAGATACAATCTTTATAAAATAAGTTCGAATACAAAAACTTTGGCTACATATTTTGCTAATATGAGAAGAAGCAATGTATCCAGTGATGTGTCTCATTTAAAAATGTCATTCATGATTGTAAGAATCTATAAAGAAGTCAGTTAATCCTACTGAGCAAAAAATTTATCAAAGTTTTTCAATAGAATGCTCAAAATCAAGATATAAATAAGGATCGGTTTCTGGAACCGGAGCAAGATCGAAATTGCGACCATGATTTGAAAAAAGATTAGGAAGAGATCAAAACTAAGATCTGGATATGGATCAAGATAAAGCTGAGATTTTATATCAGAATTTTGATCTGGATAAAAATCCGGATCAGGATCATGGATCTGGAACTAAAAAACGATCCGAATCAAGGTAGAGTTAAGGATCGAGCTCAAAAACATGATATAAATCGAGTACATGATCAGTGTTTGCGTAGAACCTAACGAATTAGTGGCAGTGCAAACATTGTAGAATAGTTTAAGAAATGTCAAAAACTGATCACTTGAAAGTGATCTTGGAAAACGAAAGCACTTAAGCAAAAAATATAATTCAGTTGAGTTTCAATCAAACATTGCAATTTCTAAATTTGTGTCCGAATTTAGTCCGGTACCAAAGCAATCTGGTTCGAGTACATAGAGCAGGGATGAAGAATGACGATAATTAGCGAATACGAGACTATCGAGAAGAAATGAACCAAATCATAACAATGATCCGGATATGGGAAAGGATGGAGATCAGATTCAGGATCAGGGTTTTTGACAAAAGTCAAAATTTCCTTTTTGGTCAAAATGATGGACATATTTTTTGCATATACAGTGAAAACCCGATTTTATCACCCCCATGATGAATTTTAGAGTGATAAATCGGGGAGAGTGATAAAATCGGGAGATTTCGAAAAAATGATTTTAATCCGTCATAATCTAATAAATTACTACATAAAACGTATATTAACCCAATAAAACAGTGTAGAGGTTTTGTAGTAGATAATCCCTTTTTTGACTTATTACTAGTTATAGGTCTTTTTTGGTTACGTTTATTTATTGGTTTGGTTTATTGGTTTTACGCATCTTTAAACACCTTGTTTCGACCGGTGTTAGTAGAAAAATTTAATAATCTTTAATGGTTCAAATCCTAATGATCTAAATATTTCTTTTGGTTATAATTTACTGAAGATAAGATTCAAAGCTTCTGTTTAAATCAAAATAAAAAAAAATTAATGTTCCTGTCACATATTTCGCCTCTAAAAATGCCTGGATGACTCGAATGATTTTCCAAAACTGGTTCCTCTAGGACTTCGTACCAGCAGTACGCAAATTTTCAGCCGAAATGTCTATTCCTCCTAAACCTGTGTTGTTACTGGATAATTGCTCAGCACATCATATAAATGATGAGCTAAAAAGCGATGATTGTTTGATAACTGTTTTTTATGCCTCCAAATGTGACTGCAGTGATTCAACCCATGGACCAGAAGGTAATTCAGAACTGTAAACTAAAATATCGTCAAAAACTTTTGCTACATGTCATGGCTCGCGAAATCAATATCGGTCAAAGCTTGAAGAGAACGTTGAGGGATTTATGTTTCTGGATGCATGAAGCTTGGAGTAAAATAAAGCGTACACTAATGCAGTAGTTATGGAAGAAAATTGGAATTATTTTGAATAACAAACTCGTTGACGAAGATGGTGTTCCGTTGATCCATTTGATTGAAGTAAACAACCGCGATGAAATTATTTTGCCACAGGACCCTGAGGAGAGATATGCAATTAAAGCTTTTACGGATGAAGAAATTCTGAACATGACGCTGGTGGATCAGTCAGCATTAAACGAGCCCCTCGAATCATTGGAGCCATTAAAAATTTCGGATGTAGCACCAGGCTCAGAATCAGCGGCATCTACCCCAAATGATTCATGTGAAATTTCAAGAAACATAATAGATGTTGAAGTTATACGTATGTTGGACAACATAGTTGATTGGGCTGATGCTTCAGATCTCTCTATAGATGATGTCATCTTAAAGCAACGTATCAGAGAGATTGCTTTGAAGAAAGCTCAAACAAATTAAACACAGCTTTAAGATTACTTGAATATGTTCTTTTATACCATTATACTTTGATTAACAAAAAATCTGTTTAAAACTTGACTTTTTTGTATAAAAAAACTTGATACGTCCCTGATCAATCACCTTCACTTTCAATATCGATGCAATCATCCATCAGTTTTGTCCCTTCAGAATGATTTCAACTTCAAGATGTTCAACGGAAATGAGAAAAGGCGATATTTAGTATTTTTGCGTTGAATAAAAAATGATGACAAAATCGGGTGAAAAAATGAGACAAAATCGGGGGTAGACAAAATCGGGGGCAGACAAAATCGGTGTGTGACAAAATTGGGTTTTCACTGTATTAAGAATAAAGTTTATGTACCCGTGTTTTAATTTAAAATTGGTGTGGAAAACGCGAAAAGTTGTTCGGAGAATGTCTTTTTTTTTTTGGTTTTTCTTGAACATTCTTTTTCTCACGCAATGCAAATCAAATTCCCATATATGGAATAACTTTACAAATTTCTTTGGCTACAACTATGACGGCAGTTGCAAGAAAGAGAAACGAGAAAATGGTTAAAATACCCTGAATGGGACATTTTGTTTTAAGGAAAGAAACTAGCAACACTGACAGATTTTCCTTTCAATTTTCGGAAATATTATATTATCATTAAAGTTATTGGTCAAAGAACATCAAATATTCTTATGAATCATCGTTAGCTTCTCTAACATATCAATTTTTAGAAATTGGCGAAACACAGAAGTGACAAAATAGTTTAAATTAACGAAAATATAACAATTTCCAAAAAGACAAAGTATACAATAGAGTGTCCATTTCCCGGCCATTTTTACGTTCTCAGGAATCGGGATATCTGACGATCCTTGACCCGGGAATTGCCGGGATCCCGGAAAAATTTAAAATTAAGATTTTAATACTCTACTGCTAACGAAACCTTCTCTCCATGATAATTTTTTAAATTTTTGGTAGTATTATTGCAAAACATTGCAAAACATTTCAAGCTTTTTAATGTCTTAAGAATTTTAACAACAAACTTGACTGATTCTTGCTGCGAAAATTTGAAATAATAGAGAAAGATTTTTTAATATCGACAACAATTGGTTAGCTAGACTTCAGGTTATTCATCAATTGATTAAAATCTCGTAAATTTTCAGATAACTATCTTTGAACAAATTCGACAATATTGATTATTATTATTTTTTTATTAATTTACCAAGCTGACAAAATTTAGAAAATTGACATGATTGACAAAAGAATAAAATGACCAAATTTACAATTGTGCCATATTTGTGTGAAATTTTTGTCACTTTTGTATTTTTTGTCTTTTTTGTAATTTTTGTAGTTTTTGTCATTTTTTTAATTTTTGTAATTTTTATAGTTTTTGTAATTTTTGTAATTTTTGTAATTTTTGTAATTTTTGTAATTTTTGTAATTTTTGTAATTTTTGTAATTTTTGTAATTTTTGTAATTTTTGTAATTTTTGTAATTTTTGTAATTTTTGTAATTTTTGTAATTTTTGTAATTTTTGTAATTTTTGTAATTTTTGTAATTTTTGTAATTTTTGTAATTTTTGTAATTTTTGTAATTTTTGAAATTTTTGTAATTTTTGAAATTTTTGAAATTTTTGTAATTTTTGAAATTTTTGTAATTTTTGTAATTTTTGTCATTTTTGTAGTTTTTGCAGTTTTTGTCATTTTTGTCATTTTTGTCATTTTTGTCATTTTTGTCATTTTTTTTTTAATTTTTATAATTTTTATAATTTTTGTTATTTTTGTAATTTTTGTTAATTTTTTAATTTTTGTAATTTTTGTTATTTTGTAATTTTTTAATTTTTGTAATTTTTGTAATTTTTGTAATTTTTGTAATTTTTGTAATTTTTGTAATTTTTGTAATTTTCGTAATTTTTGTAATTTTTGTAATTTTTGTAATTTTTGTAATTTTTGTAATTTTTGTAATTTTTGTAATTTTTGTAATTTTTGTAATTTTTGTAATTTTTGTAATTTTTGTAATTTTTGTCATTTTTGTCATTTTTGTCATTTTTGTCACTTTTGTCATTTTTGTCATTTTTGTTATTTTTGAAATTTTTGTAATTTTGTAATTTTTGTAATTTTTGTAATTTTTGTAATTTTTGTAATTTTTGTAATTTTTGTAATTTTTGTAATTTTTGTAATTTTTGTAATTTTTGTAATTTTTGTAATTTTTGTTATTTTCGTAATTTTTGTAATTTTTGTAATTTTTGTAATTTTCGTTCTTTTTTTTCATTTTAGTAATTTTTGTCATTTTTGTCATTTTTGTAATTTTTATAATTTTTGTAATTTTTGTAATTTTTGTAATTTTTGTAATTTTTGTAATTTTTGTAATTTTTGCCATTTTTGTCATTTTTGTCATTTTTGTCATTTTTGTCATTTTTGTCATTTTTGTCATTTTTGTCATTTTTGTCATTTTTGTCATTTTTGTCATTTTTGTCATTTTTGTCATTTTTGTCATTTTTGTCATTTTTGTCATTTTTGTCATTTTTGTCATTTTTGTCATTTTTGTCATTTTTGTCATTTTTGTCATTTTTGTCATTTTTGTCATTTTTGTCATTTTTGTCATTTTTGTCATTTTTGTCATTTTTGTCATTTTTGTCATTTTTGTCATTTTTGTCATTTTTGTCATTTTTGTCATTTTTGTCATTTTTGTCATTTTTGTCATTTTTGTCATTTTTGTCATTTTTGTCATTTTTGTCATTTTTGTCATTTTTGTCATTTTTGTCATTTTTGTCATTTTTGTCATTTTTGTCATTTTTGTCATTTTTGTCATTTTTGTCATTTTTGTCATTTTTGTCATTTTTGTCATTTTTGTCATTTTTGTCATTTTTGTCATTTTTGTCATTTTTGTCATTTTTGTCATTTTTGTCATTTTTGTCATTTTTGTCATTTTTGTCATTTTTGTCATTTTTGTCATTTTTGTCATTTTTGTCATTTTTGTCATTTTTGTCATTTTTGTCATTTTTGTCATTTTTGTCATTTTTGTCATTTTTGTCATTTTTGTCATTTTTGTCATTTTTGTCATTTTTGTCATTTTTGTCATTTTTGTCATTTTTGTCATTTTTGTCATTTTTGTCATTTTTGTCATTTTTGTCATTTTTGTCATTTTTGTCATTTTTGTCATTTTTGTCATTTTTGTCATTTTTGTCATTTTTGTCATTTTTGTCATTTTTGTCATTTTTGTCATTTTTGTCATTTTTGTCATTTTTGTCATTTTTGTCATTTTTGTCATTTTTGTCATTTTTGTCATTTTTGTCATTTTTGTCATTTTTGTCATTTTTGTCATTTTTGTCATTTTTGTCATTTTTGTCATTTTTGTCATTTTTGTCATTTTTGTCATTTTTGTCATTTTTGTCATTTTTGTCATTTTTGTCATTTTTGTCATTTTTGTCATTTTTGTCATTTTTGTCATTTTTGTCATTTTTGTCATTTTTGTCATTTTTGTCATTTTTGTCATTTTTGTCATTTTTGTCATTTTTGTCATTTTTGTCATTTTTGTCATTTTTGTCATTTTTGTCATTTTTGTCATTTTTGTCATTTTTGTCATTTTTGTCATTTTTGTCATTTTTGTCATTTTTGTCATTTTTGTCATTTTTGTCATTTTTGTCATTTTTGTCATTTTTGTCATTTTTGTCATTTTTGTCATTTTTGTCATTTTTGTCATTTTTGTCATTTTTGTCATTTTTGTCATTTTTGTCATTTTTGTCATTTTTGTCATTTTTGTCATTTTTGTCATTTTTGTCATTTTTGTCATTTTTGTCATTTTTGTCATTTTTGTCATTTTTGTCATTTTTGTCATTTTTGTCATTTTTGTCATTTTTGTCATTTTTGTCATTTTTGTCATTTTTGTCATTTTTGTCATTTTTGTCATTTTTGTCATTTTTGTCATTTTTGTCATTTTTGTCATTTTTGTCATTTTTGTCATTTTTGTCATTTTTGTCATTTTTGTCATTTTTGTCATTTTTGTCATTTTTGTCATTTTTGTCATTTTTGTCATTTTTGTCATTTTTGTCATTTTTGTCATTTTTGTCATTTTTGTCATTTTTGTCATTTTTGTCATTTTTGTCATTTTTGTCATTTTTGTCATTTTTGTCATTTTTGTCATTTTTGTCATTTTTGTCATTTTTGTCATTTTTGTCATTTTTGTCATTTTTGTCATTTTTGTCATTTTTGTCATTTTTGTCATTTTTGTCATTTTTGTCATTTTTGTCATTTTTGTCATTTTTGTCATTTTTGTCATTTTTGTCATTTTTGTCATTTTTGTCATTTTTGTCATTTTTGTCATTTTTGTCATTTTTGTCATTTTTGTCATTTTTGTCATTTTTGTCATTTTTGTCATTTTTGTCATTTTTGTCATTTTTGTCATTTTTGTCATTTTTGTCATTTTTGTCATTTTTGTCATTTTTGTCATTTTTGTCATTTTTGTCATTTTTGTCATTTTTGTCATTTTTGTCATTTTTGTCATTTTTGTCATTTTTGTCATTTTTGTCATTTTTGTCATTTTTGTCATTTTTGTCATTTTTGTCATTTTTGTCATTTTTGTCATTTTTGTCATTTTTGTCATTTTTGTCATTTTTGTCATTTTTGTCATTTTTGTCATTTTTGTCATTTTTGTCATTTTTGTCATTTTTGTCATTTTTGTCATTTTTGTCATTTTTGTCATTTTTGTCATTTTTGTCATTTTTGTCATTTTTGTCATTTTTGTCATTTTTGTCATTTTTGTCATTTTTGTCATTTTTGTCATTTTTGTCATTTTTGTCATTTTTGTCATTTTTGTCATTTTTGTCATTTTTGTCATTTTTGTCATTTTTGTCATTTTTGTCATTTTTGTCATTTTTGTCATTTTTGTCATTTTTGTCATTTTTGTCATTTTTGTCATTTTTGTCATTTTTGTCATTTTTGTCATTTTTGTCATTTTTGTCATTTTTGTCATTTTTGTCATTTTTGTCATTTTTGTCATTTTTGTCATTTTTGTCATTTTTGTCATTTTTGTCATTTTTGTCATTTTTGTCATTTTTGTCATTTTTGTCATTTTTGTCATTTTTGTCATTTTTGTCATTTTTGTCATTTTTGTCATTTTTGTCATTTTTGTCATTTTTGTCATTTTTGTCATTTTTGTCATTTTTGTCATTTTTGTCATTTTTGTCATTTTTGTCATTTTTGTCATTTTTGTCATTTTTGTCATTTTTGTCATTTTTGTCATTTTTGTCATTTTTGTCATTTTTGTCATTTTTGTCATTTTTGTCATTTTTGTCATTTTTGTCATTTTTGTCATTTTTGTCATTTTTGTCATTTTTGTCATTTTTGTCATTTTTGTCATTTTTGTCATTTTTGTCATTTTTGTCATTTTTGTCATTTTTGTCATTTTTGTCATTTTTGTCATTTTTGTCATTTTTGTCATTTTTGTCATTTTTGTCATTTTTGTCATTTTTGTCATTTTTGTCATTTTTGTCATTTTTGTCATTTTTGTCATTTTTGTCATTTTTGTCATTTTTGTCATTTTTGTCATTTTTGTCATTTTTGTCATTTTTGTCATTTTTGTCATTTTTGTCATTTTTGTCATTTTTGTCATTTTTGTCATTTTTGTCATTTTTGTCATTTTTGTCATTTTTGTCATTTTTGTCATTTTTGTCATTTTTGTCATTTTTGTCATTTTTGTCATTTTTGTCATTTTTGTCATTTTTGTCATTTTTGTCATTTTTGTCATTTTTGTCATTTTTGTCATTTTTGTCATTTTTGTCATTTTTGTCATTTTTGTCATTTTTGTCATTTTTGTCATTTTTGTCATTTTTGTCATTTTTGTCATTTTTGTCATTTTTGTCATTTTTGTCATTTTTGTCATTTTTGTCATTTTTGTCATTTTTGTCATTTTTGTCATTTTTGTCATTTTTGTCATTTTTGTCATTTTTGTCATTTTTGTCATTTTTGTCATTTTTGTCATTTTTGTCATTTTTGTCATTTTTGTCATTTTTGTCATTTTTGTCATTTTTGTCATTTTTGTCATTTTTGTCATTTTTGTCATTTTTGTCATTTTTGTCATTTTTGTCATTTTTGTCATTTTTGTCATTTTTGTCATTTTTGTCATTTTTGTCATTTTTGATTTGATCTTTGTCAGACAAAGCTTTGCTGAGAACGTTATCTCATTTTAGTCATCTTTAGAAATTAGATAACAGGAAAGAAAACACTCTGAGGGAAGAGCTGAATCATTTCGAAAGATTTTAATGCTAAGTTATCATTTCATTTTCCACTTTTCCGACATTTATGCATTTATATTAACAGCAACCTACAAGTTCTAGTGCTCTTTTGAGTCCAGAAGAAACCAGTTATGGCATAGCATTTTAAGCAGCAATTACCGAGTATCATAATACTTGTTACTTCATTCACAATATCAAGCAGGAAGAACTTTATCGTTCACCAGCTCGCATCTTTATATGCAGCAAAGAGGAAATTACGGAATCCAGTTTTCCCTAGCGACGACGATCAACTTGGAACACTCTATGGAACGATGACCGTAAGCTGGCTCGACTAACTTCGCTAAAAGGTCTCTATTAGCTACCGTTGTTCCTAGGATGTTCCCTACTTTTATGCAAAATAAAAAAAAGCGGGGCTTAAGTCCTGTAAGTCCCCAACATTCCATTCACGCAACGCGAACGACGCGTTTTATTTGCTGCTCCCGTGCCAGAGAAAGCACTTTTCTCCTTCCAGTAACCTTGCAGCCTCCGATCCCCAGAAGTCGCTCGAGTCGATGATTAAGGTCCCAATGAAAATACCATATTTCAATTATGATTTAATGCGTGCTCTGGCAGCAAGAAAAAAGAGGGGCAAAATATGAATGTGCTACCTCCGTTTTTTTTTTGCTGCTACAATCGCTTCTTAACACCGAAGACTCGAAGCATCGCCAGTCTAAATACGCACCACTTACGCGAATCTGTTGCTGCGAGAGTAGACGCAACAGCATTTGCTCTTCCTTCCCAAAGTTCACGGTTGGTTTAATGAATGAAGCTGGAAATAGGCTGGGACAAGATGGTTGTTATCATGGAACAGTGGGTAAAATTTCTTTTGAAAAAGTTTGGAAAAAATCTTTAAACACATTAAATTATATTCGGTAAAAGTAAACACTGTTTTGAAAATTTTAAAATTTCATGTTTTTGAAACATAGTAATAGTTAAACTTTTTTTTTAAATCGACCAGACTGATGAAGCTCATCCCATGAACCTGAAGAGATGTGTTGAATGGAGAGAAAATTAGCTTCTGCAGCATCATAATTTTCAACATTGCTCCTGTCCAGTCAGTGAAGAGTTGTAGTTAGGCCCTACCAGAACCGTTCCACCCAAATTGAAGGATCCTCGCCAACCACAACAACAACCACGACCAAGACGACGACTCTCATGAAAACAAATGCCCAAACCTCCTTCCTTGGTTCTGCTCTGATTGCATCGTCTTCTTTCTTGAGTCTCAGAATTGCAACCTTCGCTGATGGTGTTTCCTCAACCTCTCTTCTTCCCCAGCAATCCTTCCATTACACGACGTTTTTGTTATCTGCTGAGCGTAGCGCTCAGACGTTGCGCGCGGATGGCAGTAGCTAGATTTTATGATATATCATTATCTTTATTTCTTAACATATTCTGGTAGTATTATTTATTGGATTTTTACCCGGTCCCTGTGTACTTGCACCATCCTTAACCTCATCTCTGCCTGTCGTCGTTCCCCACTACAATCATTTGCCAATTTCATGGCGCAGGAACTGGGAAGTGTAGCAGTGGACAACAACAACAGTGGAAATAAACTTTAATAACTGGGCCTGTCCGTCGTCTGGCTCTGACTGGGATACATCTTGGGAAAAAAAATAGTGTAGGAAATTGGATCGGAACATTTTTGTTTTGTGAGAATGTTGTTGTCCATTCCAAAAAAAAATCAACAATAATTATTTGTCAATACCAACTGTTAATCGGAAAGTAACGAACCAGAAAACGGATCAAATGCTAACTTTCCTTTTGACGAAAGTTCATACTTATCCTAGGAACATTTTCTCAAGCAAATCAAAGGTTAAGTTTAAAACTAAGATGATTTCCAAAAGTTTATCTCTTCGTCGAATTTAATTAAACGAGATTAATCAATTTAACCTGATTTAATACTTTTTTTCTTAATCTTTCTCAATCAACTTCCAAATGACAATTTTAGCATTGACACTGAGAAATACCTTTGAACAGCTCGTATCAGTTGAACTGAAACGCTGTTTTGGAAAATGTTTTGAACTTTCATGACATTTTTTTTTAGTTTTTTTTTATGAATAAGATTTATTAATTACAATCATTACTATATCGATTGTTTTTAGAAGGTTTAGTTTTGAAAGTTTTTCATAATAAAGCTCAAATATTCTTAATGTTCTCTGAATTGAAGGATAAAATATTTAAGACCAATAAAAAAACGGGACAAAAAGGTGGGCCAATCAAAATATCTCAAATGTGTGTTGAGATAAAAATCTCAATCCAACTGTCATCGTCGTCACTTTTCGTACGCATATTTTTCTATATGTTGTTGACTTAAATACGCAGCGTATGCTTCTATTATTTATCAAACTTAGTTAAAAAAATTTACTTACGCAATAAAACAAGCACCCGCTAAATGCCTTGATGGAGAACCTAAAGTTCATAACAAAAATATGCTCATATGACACATTCCGCGCGCTTGTATCCTCGTGTAAAATAATCTCAAACTTGTCTATAATTTTGATAATTCAAATCACACAAAACAAACGGAAAAAAGTTTTTTATGATTTTGAAAGTAAAATTTTTTGTTGGTTATTACGGCAACATTTCCAAAAAAATTAATTAAAAATATGGATTAATTTGTTTTAGATTTTTTTTATAGAGGTTCTAAAGAATGGTTCAGAATAACCTGATTTCAGTAAACTACCCTGTTCTGTTTAAACTGAGTGAATTCACGTCACAACTTCAAATAAGCTTAGCTTCGTTCGTTGTTGTTCTTCAATCGGAAAGCTACGCACATCAAACTGTGGGTAATTGTTTTTTCTACAACTCATTTGAAGACACCGTTATTCTATTTCCACTGAGAGAATTGGAAATCAAAGTTTAATGTACTGAAATCAAAAATGGTCAATTGTAGTGTGAATTCACGTCACAATTGTAATTGATCACAGCAAATATAACTTAAATTTTGTATTGATCAAATTATATGAATTTCGAAGAAAATTCAATTTGCGACCATTTCCTACATTTTTTTTTCTTTTTCAAGTAAATTGATCAGTGATTGAATTTTGCTGAGCATGAGTTGATCAACCATCTCTCGCTCAACGCTTTACTCGGAAGCAAAGGTTGCTTTGAGGCAGCGAAAACGACAAAACCGATGATGTATACGCTCTCAACATGGCCGCCTTCATGAAGCAATATACATTCGAGGCAGCGAACCCAAAAAACCAAACGAATGGCTCTCACTCATCTCCTGTCACAACCTTGAGGGAACCGAATTCAAAAGGCAGAGCAAACCCGAGTCTCCTCGTTTGTGCCTGGATCGAATGCGTGAGGTTTTTCTGCTATTGCTATTATTGCACAGCAACCGCACGCAGGCAGCTAGTTTTTTCATTTCTTTTTCTTCCCCCCTCTTTCACCATACGTTGCGGGCCGTGCAACGCAATAAGTTCGGTTGTTTTTGTTGTTGCCTCAACTTTTGCGGTCGGCTCGAGTTATTCAAATTCAACAACGTAAATGAGTATGTGTGCCTCGTCTTCTTCATGCATCATGTAGCAACCGAACGTTGAGAGAGTTCGTTCGGGGCAGCAAACGGATAGTGTCTCTCAGAGCAGATCCTCCTCATGGGGGGAGGTTTGAATGAATGTATATGTATCGTCTCCAGCGTTACCACATTTAAATCTGTATTTTAGAGCCAAAAAATCTTTTTAATCTGTATAAAATCTCAAAAATCTGTATTGAAATCTGTATCTTAAATTTTCTTTCGGATACTTACGCTGAACTATGGTGACCTTTTTAAAATGCGTAGCACACTCATTTGGTCTATGCTGCGCATTACTGCGGGCTAATATTTGTGCATCATGTCAAACCAGTGTTAAACCTGACATTTTCTATACGCGAACCGTTTTTGGTTTTACTTTGTCCGATTTTTTATAACGGACAAAATACATGTCTGCTACGTGTGAAAAATAAGGTCATGCAAAGTTTTAGGTCGAAATATTCCGTTAAATGTAACGATCAGTGTCCTTCTGGGGTTTAAAAATCAGTTAGGATTTAAACATTGTGTCGATAGTCTTTGGCCCTTATTCTGCGCCTCGAGTGACGTGACGATAGTAGAGTCACCCAAGTCACTCTATTCCAGCAGTCGGTTTAGGTGAGGAACGTCACTTCGGATGAACTTTGTGAGTTCTTACCCTATTCTCGTAGTCACCGTGGGTGAGAATCGTCGCATTCGCGTGACGATTTTAGGTGACAATTGTCGGTACATTTTCAGGTGGTGACGAGATAGAAATTTAATCGAGAATTTAGGTTAATCACAATGTTAGGCTCTAAATGGTTAATTATACTAATGAATGATAGTTTTGGAAATAAAATTAAGCAAATTTATTAGCAAATATGATTTTTAAATATATTGAAACTTTATCATTGCTATCTCAAATATGTAATTTGGATTGGAATACTGAATGGAAAGTATGATCTTCTAATGAAATCTAAAATTCAGATTTAATTGAAGTTTGTTTTTCGAACCGTTAAAACGATGAAATGACGAAAACTTTGGAATTCAAATATTATAGTACTTTTAATTTTATTTTCACTTTTTAATAATATGCTATGCAAAGAAACCGGATTTAGGTTTATGTGACCGAAATTTGTCGTTTGAATCTGATGCTGCTGCTGCTATTTCGTTGGTTTCGATAAATGCTCGGCATTCCATGATCTCCTATCTGGCAGGCGAAACAACTTCCGGCATGCCACGGGGGTAACTTCAGTTGAGGAAAATATATAAACCGGCAGCATTCGCCATTACTGAAAACGAAAAAAAAACTTAACTTCTCTTGGATGATCGAACAGTTTCAGGTACAAAACACAAACTTTGGAAATGTTTAACAAACACCGCCTTTTTGTGCGCTGGGTTTTTGGAGCAGCAGCCGTCGGCATCTGATTTTTTTTCCCCGGCAATATGACCCAGATCCGAACTTAGCTTTGATGAACGAAATTTCCACTTACGTCGCACAAATCGTCCGTTTTTCTTCCTGAAGCAGCTTGCTGTAGCCGTACCATCCGATGATGGCCATTTTCGAACCGAAATTCTAACCCGAAATTCTAAAAACTTACTTCGGAAAATCCGAAGCGAGAGCAAAATCCAAACAACACCAGCAAAATTCTACCATTTTGACAGATGTGTTCATTCGGTCACTCACCTAGAGTGAACCTCTGTCACTTTACCCACAACGACTCCGGGAATAAGGTGACAAATCTCACGGTGACTCGAGGTGAGGTGACAATCGTCACCTCATGCGCGGCGCAGAATAAGGGCCTTTATCCTTCAAAAGTTACATTTCCTATAATGCAATGACCAATTTTGGTATATGATTCTTAAACACAGGTTTTAAAACTTTCTTCAACCCTTTGCTTGTTGTATTGCATTGTAACGGTTCCTAACTCTAATCTGGAAGTCATCAAAGTAGATGATTATTGATTAACTCGAAGTACAATCAAAATATCTTCGAAAATCTTTGAATTTCTGAAAATCTGTATGAAATCTGTATAAATTTCCGATTATCTGTAATCTGTATATGCAGATTCTGTGTTTGAAAATTTTTAAAAAAATCTGTATACTTACAGAAAAATCTGTATATGTGGTAACGCTGATCGTCTCCTGTATAGCTATGCGAGGCCTCAAAGTGTGTATTTTGAATGCCTCTGATGAGAAAATTGGTGAGGATTTCAATCACTGAAATTGATTGACTTCTAGAATGATAACAGTTCAGAAAATCCGGAAGACCGATTTCACGTCACGGTAAAATGTGTCATATGCTTATGTTCTTAGTTTTGTCATGTTCTTTCACGTGGAAATGGAATTCTTTATGGGACATCAATAAGTCACACAAAAGCAAATAATTTGTAAATCATATCTTGTGGGGAATCGTGGGCCACCTATATTATTATGTTTTTATACACATCCAAAACTTTAAATACGTGTTCCATATCTGTAAAGTTTATAAATGAAGATTTATGAAAAATACTTTTTTCATCCTATATAAGGAATTTTGCCAAAACGATCGCGAGCCAGGTTTTTGAATCTATTTCATCATACACAACGCTCTTTTTTATTTCAGCATCTGAAATTACTTTAAAATAACGAAATGAATTTTGAAATCACAGTTTTGGGTCAACTCATAAACTTTGCATGTTATTTGGTCCATATGAATTAAGCGGCCCCCGATTTCTAACCATTTTTTTCAAAATCCAAAGAATATAAATAATAATAATAAGAATAACTAAATAATAATTTAAAAAAAAATGAGAAATGAAGAAAACCATACCATTTTTTATATTCATTTTATCTTTTAAAAGAAAGAAGTTATGGAACAAAGTCATTAGGACTAGGATTGACGAAAAATGTTTTTAGATTTTTGGATGACCCTTTTTGAAGGGGGTCGTCCATGCAACACAAATATTAGATTAAGATGAAAATTGGCACCCGATAGTTTTCAGGATGGATAATCGATTAAAGGCAACAAATTTGGTGTGAGGGGTCGGCAAAAGAGGTTGTTAATATTACCTTATCACTGTTTTGATGACTTTGACAATATTATTTACTAGATTAAGATGAAAATTGCCACCCGGGAAATTGAAAGGACGGGCAATCGATTTAAGGTATCCAATTTGAAGGATGGGGTCTGCAAAAGGGGTCGTTCATATTAACTGCTTAAGGTTTTTAGACATGGACGTTATTATGCATCGGGCAATTGAATGGATGTAAAAAAAAGCACACAGGGGTTTTTTGAGGTAAGACAAATTGATCCGTATTGCGGAATTATGAGTTGAAAGTTAATGTATAGGATCGATGATGCAAATCTTTGCGTAGTTTTTATTGAGTATTGTGGGTATACAATTTGGGATAGAATAAATACGGATAGAATTGATACGTTGTAGTACGGAACTTGGAACGATTTAACTCTTGCCAAACAAGGCAAGCTGGCTCAACTTGCTAGAGAAGCTAGCCACTTCAAGCTTGAAATTCTGGAACTGATACGAAGTAGATACGTTGTTAATGTGGTGGTTTTCCATCTTTTTAATTAGAACACTCGTACTGAATAGTTATTTTTATTTAGTGTAAGCAGTATTATACTTTGTTTGAAAAACATTATCTTCTTTTATCGCATTTTTATAACTGCTTTCGAAACGAAGTTTTTAGGGGATCAGTTAGTAAAATATAAAATCTTAATTTTATTTTTTATGTAAAATTTGGCAAATAAAATGAATAAATCCGGACAAAACCGGGCCACGCCGGACTTATCCTAAAATTATTGTCAAATATCAGGGCAAGTCCGGGTAAAATTGGCAATCTGGCTAGCTTATTAAACATCCTTTTTCCATATATACGTTCTCAAATTCAGGAGTTGAAAACTGGGAAAACTTTGATACAAAATACATAAAATTTCGAAGTCGTAGGTAGGTGCCCCTAAACGTATACTTATCTTTTGTGTATTTTTCCAAAAAACTACAAACTTTTATCGGTTATGAGAAGAGCTGATTTCTGCTGTGTGTTGTTGTTCAAAGTTCTACTTGAAACTTTGTGCATGTGAGCTCCAGTTTTTATCATTTTCGTCTAAATGATAAGCTTTTCCCCAGAAAAGTGCAAAAATATTGTGCACAAATGTTGTTGTTCCACAACATTTTGTTTAGTCACTTAGCGAAAATGGAAGAATTAAGCATTGGAGTGGTTCGAAATGCAATTTATAAGTATGGAGAGGAAAGCAGCTTCGTGGACAAAAACAATCTAGGCAGAAACCGAGTCCGGTGGACCAAGTTTTGGACCGGACTATTGACATATTGAATACAGCTGTCTACGTCCTAGAGTGCCTGAACCATCACCTGCTCCCCATGATCTGCAAGCATGATCACCCAGTATTTACTATTTTGGTCGGATTTGGCATGAGTTCACTACTCAAAAGACATGATGGATTGGAACCAATCCAACAAAGTCCAGATCGTACCGAAGGAGATGAATTTACAAAATTGTCCTCAAGTTAGATCGATTCATACTTTTAAGGACCCCTTAAAAATCTTATTTAAGAAAACATGTAAAACCCAAAGATTCTATCGAAAATTTCAAAAAAACACTGGAAAACATAAAAGTGACATAAAATTAGGATTGCTCCAAAATTGTGTCTGTACTGTTCGTTTTTATTCGTGCTTAGACATAATGGTACACCCTATACATGATTATATTGAATTATTCAACCAAAACTGTTGAGTTGTTTTCATCTAGTGAGTTTCAAAACCTAGAAATTTTTGAAAATTGCATGAAAATCATAATTACAGTTGAGATAACAATTATTCATCTGATTGCATTTAAAAAATTTAAAACTGAACCATTTTAAATTTTTCATGAGGAATCTTAAACGAAGCCGGGCTAAATTTCAAAACATCCTATGTATGTTCTTTTTTGATTACCTGTATGTTGATTTTCACCCGAATGCGGCGGCGCAGCTTTTAGCCGAAGGGATCGGTGGAAGTTCCGGCTGAACAGCAGACCACACCGGATTCCTTTCAGGACCAACCATTTCATCGGATAAAATCTGTTGGTCGAAGAAGAACGTTACTACTTATCGAACGAAAGAAAGTGATTTTTATGCTGATCATCAACTAAGACGAAATAAATGCTATGGGTAAGTTTTGTAAATTTGAAAATGATAATCAAGTTAACGAAAAAATAATAATCTAAAATTGAGGTTTAGAAAAACGGTTCATTGAGAAATCAGATACATCGAAGCAAAGACAAAATCAAATTGTTTGAAATGTTTTATATTTGGGACTTTTTTCATTCGGAACGAACTAGGACAACCTGGTAGAACAAACTCACTTCATTTGAAAATACTTAGAAACTAGAACAAATTACTTCGGTTAACACTTCCGGCCATGGGAATAACAACAAACTACAAGTCAAATTTCCCCGAAACGGATACTTGGCAAACATCTTTGAAAGGTTAAACAAATAAAGAGAGGATTCCATTAAATTACTGACTTTCTATTTTGAAAACTTATACAATAAAACTTTTCATTTAGCAATATTATTGAATATAAAAGTAAATACATAGTTTACACATAATTTTTAGAATATTTTTCTACTAGTTTAAACAAAACCAGGTTGTCTCCTGTAATAGAATGTTAAAACATAAGCCCCGGAGAGGCACAAGATGTGGGTTGAAGTCTCTTCTAGTAGAACTTCACCCCATATCTTAGTTTCGCTGACTGACTGTTTGATTCTAGATCCATCTCTGGGTCACATTTAAAAATAAAATAATTATAAAATAAATTTTCTAATCATGTTCGAAAAAAAAAAATTAAAATTTAGTGTAGATTTGCTTTAAATTTCAACCTCTCAGGTTTCCTTTATAAATATTTTAAAAAGGTATGGTTTTCTACAGGGGAATAGAAGTTGAAACCGTTTTTGTAAAGATGACATGACTTTTATGCTGATAATGAATACGTTATGTACAAAAGCAAAAAAGAAGTACAAATTTTGGCGAAAAATATAATTACGACTGTTGTTTATGAGGGTGTTAAGAATTGAAACTTTCCTTGAATTTCAAATACCTTGTAGTCTAAAAATTTCCATTTTGGTAAAAACGAACGATAGTATTTTTGTAAACTTCTCAAAATAAGATTAAGGTACCTGGGATTTCATTTGAAAATTTGTATGAAAACCATAAGCCAAACAATTGCAGAAAACAAAAATCGACATTTGCTCTTAAAAATGTGATGAAGGAAAGCTAAAAGCACATTAAAAATTCTAAGCAGAATTTGAATTATAAAACATTTACCTGGATATGAATTGATTGATTGGCATGGAAAAATGACAAAAATGACAAAAATGACAAAAATGACAAAAATGACAAAAATGACAAAAATGACAAAAATGACAAAAATGACAAAAATGACAAAAATGACAAAAATGACAAAAATGACAAAAATGACAAAAATGACAAAAATGACAAAAATGACAAAAATGACAAAAATGACAAAAATGACAAAAATGACAAAAATGACAAAAATGACAAAAATGACAAAAATGACAAAAATGACAAAAATGACAAAAATGACAAAAATGACAAAAATGACAAAAATGACAAAAATGACAAAAATGACAAAAATGACAAAAATGACAAAAATGACAAAAATGACAAAAATGACAAAAATGACAAAAATGACAAAAATGACAAAAATGACAAAAATGACAAAAATGACAAAAATGACAAAAATGACAAAAATGACAAAAATGACAAAAATGAGAAAAATGACAAAAATGACAAAAATGACAAAAATGACAAAAATGACAAAAATGACAAAAATGACAAAAATGACAAAAATGACAAAAATGACAAAAATGACAAAAATGACAAAAATGACAAAAATGACAAAAATGACAAAAATGACAAAAATGACAAAAATGACAAAAATGACAAAAATGACAAAAATGACAAAAATGACAAAAATGACAAAAATGACAAAAATGACAAAAATGACAAAAATGACAAAAATGACAAAAATGACAAAAATGACAAAAATGACAAAAATGACAAAAATGACAAAAATGACAAAAATGACAAAAATGACAAAAATGACAAAAATGACAAAAATGACAAAAATGACAAAAATGACAAAAATGACAAAAATGACAAAAATTACAAAAATTACAAAAATGACAAAAATGACAAAAATGACAAAAATGACAAAAATGACAAAAATGACAAAAATGACAAAAATGACAAAAATGACAAAAATGACAAAAATGACAAAAATGACAAAAATGACAAAAATGACAAAAATGACAAAAATGACAAAAATGACAAAAATGACAAAAATGACAAAAATGACAAAAATGACAAAAATGACAAAAATGACAAAAATGACAAAAATGACAAAAATGACAAAAATGACAAAAATGACAAAAATGACAAAAATGACAAAAATGACAAAAATGACAAAAATGACAAAAATGACAAAAATGACAAAAATGACAAAAATGACAAAAATGACAAAAATGACAAAAATGACAAAAATGACAAAAATGACAAAAATGACAAAAATGACAAAAATGACAAAAATGACAAAAATGACAAAAATGACAAAAATGACAAAAATGACAAAAATGACAAAAATGACAAAAATGACAAAAATGACAAAATGACAAAAATGACAAAAATGACAAAAATGACAAAAATGACAAAAATGACAAAAATGACAAAAATGACAAAAATGACAAAAATGACAAAAATGACAAAATAGACAAAAATGACAAAAATGACAAAAATGACAAAAATGACAAAAATGACAAAAATGACAAAAATGACAAAAATGACAAAAATGATAAAAATGACAAAAATGACAAAAATGACAAAAATGACAAAAATGACAAAAATGACAAAAATGACAAAAATGACAAAAATGACAAAAATGACAAAAATGACAAAAATGACAAAAATGACAAAAATGACAAAAATGACAAAAATGACAAAAATGACAAAAATGACAAAAATGACAAAAATGAAATTTTTGTCATTTTGTGAATTCTGTCATTTTTTAAGGTTTGGTCAATTTATAAACAATTGGTGTCATTTTAGTAATTTTATTCATAATTGATGATTTTTTTCGGTTTGAAGAATTGGATTAATTCAGTCTTTATTTGTTCGTTTTCAATTTTTTTTAAATTTGGTATTTTTGACTACACCTTTTTAACTATAGCTTTCTGAAATAAAGGAGAAAACGTTTTGACATGTCGTTCAATTATTTTTGAAATAATTTGTCTTCAAAACAGCCACAATAAGTCCAATTCATTGAAGCCAAATAGCCATTGATAATTGGGGAATGTAATTTGAAAGCTCAACGGGATCACTCCCCCGTCTTTTATCTGGGAATCCAAGGTGATGTATCAAACAGATCGCCCCAAGAAATAATTCACCCGACGCAAATGTCTTTATTCATGGTCGAACCAACACTTTCCATCACCCGCACAACAAATAAACGCAGAAAAATGATGCCAATACGATCATCTCTCAATTGACGAGATTTCCCACTTCCATCATCATTGCTCTAACATCCCTGTAGCTATAGCAGCTCAAACCTCAAATGGGCGCGATTATTTATCCCGATGATTTATTTCTTAATTCTCCGCTCCGTACCGACAACGGGGAATCGTCAAAAAATCGTAAGAAATAAACTTGGACCATTCCGAACCATTTACGTTCCGGTAAGTACCTCAAATCATTCGGCATTATAATGTGAGCCGACAACAAACACCTCCCGAAAGCGATTCATCCCCCCGTGTCGTTTCGGGGGAACTCGTCTAGGAATACCTACCTACAACCAAACAGCTCGATGTGATTTATAGGAGCACCAGAAGAAAGCAACACGCCGGGATGCGATAGGGCTACCAATCAACGTCATATATGTAGCTGATTTTATTCCATAAACACCTAGGTATATTTTCCAAATGATGTTTGTTCGAATGAAGCAACAAAAACAAAATGATTAGCATTCATGTGATTATTTCCGCGGAATGAAATGGAGACACCACACGCATTGGATATTGAAGAGATTGCAGTTTTTACATCCAATATACCATTTTTTTTTTTCAAATTTTTTTTGATTGATGCATATCCTGAATTTATTTCAAGTCAATTAGGGTTAGTTGCCCTACTTTGGACCCTTTAAGCGGTGGTTTTTAAATAATCGTGATTTTCACTAAAATGGATGAGAAATTTATATCCTTTAGGGAATTTATTTATAAGTCATGATCTTATCTGAAAGTTTCACTGAAAATTTTCAACATAGGTTACGCCGTTATTGAGAGATTTGCAAATATATGGATGATCCAAAGTTCCAACATTGAACCGACTGTTCCTATTTTGGTACTGAACCGGTTCCTTTAAATGGACCTAGAACTTAAATTCATATAAAAGTATGATTATTCGAAAATAAATAAACAAATTTATTGAAAATGTTATCTTCAATCAATTATTATCATACAAAAGTATTACACCTTTATAACATTTAAAAAAACTGAAATTTCTGTTATGAATATCACAAACACTTTCATTCCCCGTCAGCTCTATCAGCAGAACACTAGCTGAAACTTGTTTGTGTCTACTTACTTGCAGTTTATATGCGCAAAGCTGACAAAAACTGTTATAAATACTCAATATCGTTTCAGAATTATGCCTCAATCCAAAATTCGCACTTTTGTTGATTTGTTGGTATTGATACAAAGTATTGGTGATGTTAGGTCTAAACATGGAACATTAAAGTCGAAAGTTTCCTATATTTGGACCCGTTGCAAATTTTCCGAGTTTTTCATTGATTTTCATGAATTTTAAGAAAAATAGGTAGGATGGTTCACATTCTTCACAGTGAAAGTAATTTTCCTTAAAACTTTGGCTTGGACAGTAAAAAATTGTGATTTTTCCTTAAACACTCTAATTTCTTAAAACGCGCCCCACTAAATGAGCTGTCTGATTTACTACTGATGAGGGGGTACGTTTTTAAAAACGTTGAAAATTTCATCAGAAAGACTTTTAATGTCAAAAAACGGTATGGTTGGCTTCAGAAAGAATAAGAGTTCATTGTGTGCATAGGAATATATTAATTCTGTGCCAGCAAAAAGAATTATTTACAATTTTCGACATTTTAGGACTAAAGTAGGCTCTAGGTCCAAAGTAGGAGCACTCACCCTATATATGGTTTTTTTTTCCAAAATGCTGACTGATGGAGCCACTACACCACTGGAAATAAATATAAAGACAACATAGTTTTTACTGCTCTTATGTTAACATGTAAACAACTGTAACCGAATTCTGTGTGTCAGAATGGGTTTGAATGCACGTGTGCGTGTCAGAGTATAAATATTTTCATTTTGCGCCTGGAAATAAGTGTAAAGACAGTTGTTTGCTTCTGTTCAATTTCGCTCGCGGAGGATATTTTTTTACGCTGAAAGTGAAAAGTTTTTCTCAATACGAAGTAACTTCTATGCCACGACGATTTTAAGAAGTCATTGCCAAGAAAAGCGATGCTACACATTATTAAAGTCCTTTGTTTTTGAAAATCAAATCAATAAAAACGTGTTTTCTAATAAAATAACCTTACTCTTTATACTTATTTCCAACCCGAAAATCCGTTTTTAGCGCATATTCATTTTAAGATGCATGAATCTTGCAAAACAACAGTATTTCAAGAAATGGCATTCTTCTATGAATCGACCGTGGACAAGTGTTGAATTGAATAATCACAGGAAAGTACAGAAATTCCTATATACAGCTTGTCTTTATACTTATTTCCAGCAGTGTACATGCATCAAGTTTCAGAGAAATGAGCGTTTTAACTCCTAATTCACCTATTTTTTATCTTATCGAAATATGCATGTTCGTACCGATGTCATATTAGACTGAATCGATATGGGGTTATTTTTTAAATTTTCATACCCTGTACTCTTCTTTCAAAGAAATTTTCCACTGCAAAATTTTTTCCAAGACCGTAATTTCGTATCTTATTAGGCAAAAAAGTTATTAGCTATTGAACAGGGGTTTGTCTTTTGGCATTAAAAAACAATTAATTTAATTGACATCATTGCTTGTGCCTCACGAGATATTGCATGAAAAGTAGTAAAGCAGTACCTTGAATCGTGTATTATTAGTTACGAAGTTACGGTCTTGGACGAAGTTGTTCAGCAGAAAATTTCTTTGAGGATTTATAAATTGGCACAAAACCCATTTGCACGCTTGGTTTTATAAAAGAAATAAGAGACCAAAGATACTTTCTAAACTATTTTTGAATAACAAAACCCAGGAGAATTTAAATTAAAAACTGCCACACCTAAAAATGTTTACACAAAGTCTACTACATTTGGTTGCCATTCGAAGCTGATAAATTTTCTGATTTTTTCAAATTTGTGTGAGGAATTGGGATAAAATAGACTTCGTATCTCCGGTCAAAAAGAAGTGCAGTCTCTAGTACTTTTTACAATCGATTATTTTGGTTTTCTACACCATAACAGGCTTTTCAGACGTATATTGTAGAACAGGAACTGAAAATAATGATTTTTTTTCGAAATTTATTCAGTTATCTGTCCATTGTGCAGTTTATAAAAGTGTTATAAAATCTATATCTTTCTTTAAAAATCAAGTTATATTTTTCCCCAATTTTAAGAGCTCCAATGTTTAAAGCTCTTTTTTATTCTTTATTATTTTTTTTTTTAGACTCGCCTTGAATAGATATGAATATGTTAATTGTCATACATATTTAGCAATCAATCAAACACAATAAATGCATTTTCATTCCTCATTCTTCAAGCACAAATTCTAGCGTTTTTTCTGTTAAATATGTTCAATTGATTCTTATTTCTTGATTTTATTTCATTTTTCTCTTAATTCGAGTTTTTGTTGTTTTCGTAATTTTTTTTAATGACAAATAAATTTTTAGTTTTAAAACTTGATTCATTTGAAAGTATATGATGTCAGGTGGAGAAAAAAATCATTCGAAACTTAGGAAAATTCAATTGACTTCAAGCTTGATGCAATATTTTTTAATGATTTTGATCACAAATGATGTTCTCAACATGATTAGTAACAAAAAATAGACTTTGAATCAATTTTTATGATGTTTTCATCACCAAATATAAAGAATGCTTTAGGAATTTAAACTTAAATATTTTTAATTTTGATATTATAATATTGGTAATATTGCAGTAAAATAAATAAGAATAACTTAGAAACTTCCAACAATTGGCATTATTTTTTTTTTAAGATAATTCCAGCTGATAATAATTCTTGTGCATTGTATGCATTTGAATGTAGAGTTTGAAACTTAGTTAATATTCGTGCATCTTCAACCGTTTCAGTTATTACAAAGTTGCAAAACTGATTTTTCTGCACAAGGCGTAAATTTATCTTGCCTAGGCTTACCGAGTTGGATAGTTTCGTCGAATTCTAGAAAAAATCGAGTTTTTCAACGAGTTACATACAAAATTTTATGCTATTTCCAAAAATTTCTTTGAAAATCCACAAATGAACCTACAAAAAGCGCATCTTCACTGAAAACCACATATGGATTATGAGTGTTTGGCCCACCATACAAATGCACGATGCGAAAATTTAACCCAAATATAGCAGGAAGTTCGAAGTCGCAGATTTAAGAACCTGAAATTATGTTTATGTATCTTTTTGAAAATTTGTCACAAATTCTAATCTGCCATCCGATTTGACCGGAGACGTCTCAGTATTTTAATGTTAGACTCAAAACATTCGAGTTGATGTTCTTGCAACGGATATTTTGTTTGCTCTTTTGTAATGTTGCCGTTAAAATATTTACACTAGCTAACTCAATGTGCATCGCTACACCTTCCAAAAATTAGAAAAACTTGGGAAAATGACTGATATTTTGATTTATTTATAATTTTCCTTTCAACATCTATAACCTCTATAAAATTAAATCTGCAACTTAAGTTTTGTAGTGCAACACAAGTATGATTTGTTCTTATTTTCTGAAATGATTTTAATCATTTTTCTTATTTTCAAATTAATTTTTTAATTCTATAAAAACTTATGATTCTTTTGTATGGAATCCTCTTTCTGTTCACAACGCATACGCATTGCAACGATGGGAGGGTCTCGAACCACCAAAGAAACACACCCAAGTGCAGACATAGCCTAAAAATTTTAAATATGAATCATGAAAATTTACTTCTTGAATTCATGAGTTGAGCAGAAAAACATAAACCTCTCCCTACTTTCTATTTATTGACTGAAAGAAGGCAAAGGGAGTGAAAGAAAAAAAAAACTGTGTACCCAAATACCCTCCCATGCCAAATTAACTTGTATTGGTTTTTTTCCAGTTTTGCAAAAAATAAAATTGGAAGCCTCTTCCTCATCCTGGGAAAAATAATACCCTCCCATGCCAAATTTGGTTCTATTTGCTCGTTTCTATATGAGTTATTCAGTCAATTGTTAAGGAGCCGTTTACATTTGAAAGCAAGATATAAGGATGATCCAAGAGACCGACAAACCGCTCGTCGGTCTTTCAAAAATAGGAAGCTTACATTGAAAAAAACAAACAGCGAATAACTCAAACACTTTTCAGGTTATTTTCTAAAAAAATTTTACATCTTGACATTTGACATAACTAGATGGAGGTTCCATATCAAATCTTTGGGATCAGTTGAGTTATTTGTAAATGTCCATCGGGTCAGCCAGATGTTGTACAAATGCGAATAACGTCCTTTTGATTTTCATCCAATGAAGCAAAACACGAGTAGATGTCGAAGATGGTGGTAAAGCTTAGTTCATTTATAAATAGGACACATTCTTTTGCTGAAAGCTCAATTCCAGGTTATTGAACATAAAAAAAATTAACAGCATTTTGTTTCCTTTTTTATTTAAAATTAACGCATTTTCGAGATATTCACGGTGTATTTTGCACAGTTTGTTTCAAAATCCATCATTATCAAATAAAAAGCAAGCAAAACCGTTGATTGTTCCTAAAATGTCTTTCGTGAGTGGTGAAAAAGTATGCAAACTCTGTCAAAAATGTCCACAAAGTTCGAATCATGCGTTGAGTTGAAGCACATGATCGGCAACTACGGTTAAAAACCCGATTTAATACACTTAACAGTGGATTGGAGCCTTTCTAACAGAGTTTAAATTATATTTGGAAATATATAAAATAATATAGAATATACATGATAGATTCCTTCCCTCTGAATCATATAAGAATGATTTCAGATATTCAAACACGAAAAATTCCAATCTCAATAAAAAAAAAATGATGCCTGGTACGTTTTTTTGGGGAAAAGCGAACTGGTATGTAAGGAGCTCATTTTATGTATGGAAAGAATGGTATTTAAACAGTAGAATTTCCAAGATTTATAACACGCTGAAATGGTGTCGTGGTAGCAACCAGAACTTTCACGTTGCTGGTCACGGTTCGAATCTTACTGTTTTTTTATGCTTTTTTTTACTGAATAAGTAAAACCAACTACAATATTGATGGATAGCCGTGACGCGTGCCCTAGCATGATACCTTTTTTAGAGCTCAACCATGCATAGAGGAAAAATTCCACAAAAGGAGGGGAAAGTAATATGACTATTAAATGATTAATCTCATTCTGGAAACTAAATCTGAAATCTTATTCTGATTCTAAAGTTTGAATTTTGAGTTACAACACTTAGTCTAATATTTGAATATATTCAAATTCCAGGTTGATCTTTAATCCGAATTCTTAATCAGAATTCTAAATCTGAATTCTCAATCTGAATTCTGAATTTGAACTCTGAATTTGAATTCTAAATCTGTATTCTGAATCTGAATTCTGAATCTGAATTCTGAATCTGAATTCTGAATCTGAATTCTGAATCTGAATTCTGAATCTAAATTCTGAATCTGAATTCTGAATCTGAATTCTGAATCTGAATTCTGAATCTGAATTCTGAATCTGAATTCTGAATCTGAATTCTGAATCTGAATTCTGAATCTGAATTCTGAATCTGAATTCTGAATCTGAATTCTGAATCTGAATTCTGAATCTGAATTCTGAATCTGAATTCTGAATCTGAATTCTGAATCTGAATTCTGAATCTGAATTCTGAATCTGAAGTCTGAATCTGAATTCTGAATCTGAATTCTGAATCTGAATTCTGAATCTGAATTCTGAATCTGAATTCTGAATCTGAATTCTGAATCTGAATTCTGAATCTGAATTCTGAATCTGAATTCTGAATCTGAATTCTGAATCTGAATTCTGAATCTGAATTCTGAATCTGAATTCTAAATCTGAATTCTGAATCTGAATTCTGAATCTGAATTCTGAATCTGAATTCTGAATCTGAATTCTGAATCTGAATTCTAATTCTGAATTCTGAATCTGAATTCTGAATCTGAATTCTGAATCTGAATTCTGAATCTGAATTCTGAATCTGAATTCTGAATCTGAATTCTGAATCTGAATTCTGAATCTGAATTCTGAATCTGAATTCTGAATCTGAATTCTGAATCTGAATTCTGAATCTGAATTCTGAATCTGAATTCTGAATCTGAATTCTGAATCTGAATTCTGAATCTGAATTCTGAATCTGAATTCTGAATCTGAATTCTGAATCTGAATTCTGAATCTGAATTCTGAATCTGAATTCTGAATCTGAATTCTGAATCTGAATTCTGAATCTGAATTCTGAATCTGAATTCTGAATCTGAATTCTGAATCTGAATTCTGAATCTGAATTCTGAATCTGAATTCTGAATCTGAATTCTGAATCTGAATTCTGAATCTGAATTCTGAATCTGAATTCTGAATCTGAATTCTGAATCTGAATTCTGAATCTAAATTCTGAATCTGAATTCTGAATCTGAATTCTGAATCTGAATTCTGAATCTAAATTCTGAATCTGAATTCTGAATCTGAATTCTGAATCTGAATTCTGAATCTGAATTCTGAATCTGAATTCTGAATCTGAATTCTGAATCTGAATTCTGAATCTGAATTCTGAATCTGAATTCTGAATCTGAATTCTGAATTCTGAATCTGAATTCTGAATCTGAATTCTGAATCTGAATTCTGAATCTGAATTCTGAATCTGAATTCTGTATCTGAATTCTGAATCTGAATTCTGAACCTGAATTCTGAATCTGAATTCTAAATCTGAATTCTGAATCTGAATTCTGAATCTGAATTCTGAATCTGAATTCTGAATCTGAATTCTGAATCTGAATTCTGAATCTGAATTCTAAATCTGAATCTCATTTTGATTGTTTTGCATCACGCGGTTTTCAACATTGAAATTTCTTTCATCCAAAATTTTTTTTATGATTTCGGATTTTACAACTTTTAGTAGTATGGTTTTACCCCTAAAAGTATGCAGCAAACTTAATTTCAGAAAAAATGTGAAAAAAGGTTTTCACAAAACAAAATCGTGTTTTCATGCGTAATGATCTTTAAGTCATCGCAAATTTATCAAAAACTGTGAAAATTGGTATTCTTGGAGAAACAATTCCAGAATTGAAAATTGATAAAGTGAATCTGAATTCTGAATCTGAATTCTGAATCTGAATTCTGAATCTGAATTCTGAATCTGAATTCTGAATCTGAATTCTGAATCTGAATTCTGAATCTGAATTCTGAATCTGAATTCTGAATCTGAATTCTGAATCTGAATTCTGAATCTGAATTCTGAATCTGAATTCTGAATCTAAATTCTGAATCTGAATTCTGAATCTGAATTCTGAATCTGAATTCTGAATCTAAATTCTGAATCTGAATTCTGAATCTGAATTCTGAATCTGAATTCTGAATCTAAATTCTGAATCTGAATTCTGAATCTGAATTCTGAATCTAAATTCTGAATCTGAATTCTGAATCTGAATTCTGAATCTGAATTCTGAATCTGAATTCTGAATCTGAATTCTGAATCTGAATTCTAAATCTGAATTCTGAATCTGAATTCTGAATCTGAATTCTGAATCTGAATTCTGAATCTGAATTCTGAATCTGATTCTGAATCTGAATTCTGAATCTGAATTCTGAATCTGAATTCTGAATCTGAATTCTGAATCTGAATCTGAATCTGAATTCTGAATCTGAATTCTGAATCTGAATTCTGAATCTGAATTCTGAATCTGAATTCTGAATCTGAATTCTGAATCTGAATTCTGAATCTGAATTCTGAATCTGAATTCTGAATCTGAATTCTGAATCTGAATTCTGAATCTGAATTCTGAATCTGAATTCTGAATCTGAATTCTGAATCTGAATTCTGAATCTGAATTCTGAATCTGAATTCTGAATCTGAATTCTGAATCTGAATTCTGAATCTGAATTCTGAATCTGAATTCTGAATCTGAATTCTGAATCTGAATTCTGAATCTGAATTCTGAATCTGAATTCTGAATCTGAATTCTGAATCTGAATCTGAATCTGAATTCTGAATCTGAATCTGAATCTGAATTCTGAATCTGAATTCTGAATCTGAATCTGAATTCTGAATCTGAATTCTGAATCTGAATTCTGAATCTGAATTCTGAATCTGAATTCTGAATCTGAATTCTGAATCTGAATTCTGAATCTGAATTCTGAATCTGAATTCTGAATCTGAATTCTGAATCTGAATTCTGAATCTGAATTCTGAATCTGAATTCTGAATCTGAATTCTGAATCTAAATTCTGAATCTAGGGAGATTCTGAAGTCTAAATTCTGAATCTGAATTCTGAATCTGAATTCTGAATCTGAATTCTGAATCTGAATTCTGAATCTGAATTCTGAATCTGAATTCTGAATCTGAATTCTGAATCTGAATTCTGAATTCTGAATCTGAATTCTGAATCTGAATTCTGAATCTGAATTCTGAATCTGAATTCTGAATCTGAATTCTGAATCTGAATTCTGTATCTGAATTCTGAATCTGAATTCTGAACCTGAATTCTGAATCTGAATTCTGAATCTGAATTCTGAATCTGAATTCTGAATCTGAATTCTGAATCTGAATTCTGAATCTGAATTCTGAATCTGAATTCTGAATCTGAATTCTGAATCTGAATTCTAAATCTGAATCTCATTTTGATTGTTTTGCATCACGCGGTTTTCAACATTGAAATTTCTTTCATCCAAAATTTTTTTTTATGATTTCGGATTTTACAACTTTTAGTAGTATGGTTTTACCCCTAAAAGTATGCAGCAAACTTAATTTCAGAAAAAATGTGAAAAAAGGTTTTCACAAAACAAAATCGTGTTTTCATGCGTAATGATCTTTAAGTCATCGCAAATTTATCAAAAACTGTGAAAATTGGTATTCTTGGAGAAACAATTCCAGAATTGAAAATTGATAAAGTGAATCTGAATTCTGAATCTGAATTCTGAATCTGAATTCTGAATCTGAATTCTGAATCTGAATTCTGAATCTGAATTCTGAATCTGAATTCTGAATCTGAATTCTGAATCTGAATTCTGAATCTGAATTCTGAATCTGAATTCTGAATCTAAATTCTGAATCTGAATTCTGAATCTGAATTCTGAATCTGAATTCTGAATCTAAATTCTGAATCTGAATTCTGAATCTGAATTCTGAATCTGAATTCTGAATCTGAATTCTGAATCTGAATTCTGAATCTGAATTCTGAATCTGAATTCTGAATCTGAATTCTGAATCTGAATTCTGAATCTGAATTCTGAATCTGAATTCTGAATCTGAATTCTGAATCTGAATTCTGAATCTGAATTCTGAATCTGAATTCTGAATCTGAATTCTGAATTCTGAATCTGAATTCTGAATCTGAATTCTGAATCTGAATTCTGAATCTGAATTCTGAATCTGAATTCAGTATCTGAATTCTGAATCTGAATTCTGAACCTGAATTCTGAATCTGAATTCTGAATCTGAATTCTGAATCTGAATTCTGAATCTGAATTCTGAATCTGAATTCTGAATCTGAATTCTGAATCTGAATTCTGAATCTGAATCTCATTTTGATTGTTTTGCATCACGCGGTTTTCAACATTGAAATTTCTTTCATCCAAAATTTTTTTTTATGATTTCGGATTTTACAACTTTTAGTAGTATGGTTTTACCCCTAAAAGTATGCAGTAAATTTAATTTCAGAAAAAATGTGAAAAAAGGTTTTCACAAAACAAAATCGTGTTTTCATGCGTAATGATCTTTAAGTCATCGCAAATTTATCAAAAACTGTGAAAATTGGTATTCTTGGAGAAACAATTCCAGAATTGAAAATTGATAAAGTGAATCTGAATTCTGAATCTGAATTCTGAATCTGAATTCTGAATCTGAATTCTGAATCTGAATTCTGAATCTGAATTCTGAATCTGAATTCTGAATCTGAATTCTGAATCTGAATTCTGAATCTGAATTCTGAATCTGAATTCTGAATCTGAATTCTGAATCTGAATTCTGAATCTGAATTCTGAATCTGAATTCTGAATCTGAATTCTGAATCTGAATTCTGAATCTGAATTCTGAATCTGAATTCTGAATCTGAATTCTGAATCTGAATTCTGAATCTGAATTCTGAATCTGAATTCTGAATCTGAATTCTGAATCTGAATTCTGAATCTGAATTCTGAATCTGAATTCTGAATCTGAATTCTGAATCTGAATTCTGAATCTGAATTATGAATCTGAATTCTTAATCTGAATTCTGAATATGAATTCTGAATCTAAATTCTGAATCTGAATATGAGTTCTGAATCTGAATTTTGAATTCTGAATCCTGAATTCTTTTTTTATGATTTCGGATTTTACAACTTTTAGTAGTATGGTTTTACCCCTAAAAGTATGCAGCAAACTTAATTTCAGAAAAAATGTGAAAAAAGGTTTTCACAAAACAAAATCGTGTTTTCATGCGTAATGATCTTTAAGTCATCGCAAATTTATCAAAAACTGTGAAAATTGGTATTCTTGGAGAAACAATTCCAGAATTGAAAATTGATAAAGTGAGGAGAAATTTTACGGATGATGAAAAGAGCGAAAGAACATTTTTGCAAGGAAAATTTATTAACGTACACCATACTTTACCTCGCAACAACCAGCTTCATCAATTTTTAATTCTGATATTCTTTCTCCATGAATCTAAATTTTTCACCGATATGCCGAAAATAAATTTACATAAATTCTGAATCTGAATTCTGAATCTGAATTCTGAATCTGAATTCTGAATCTGAATTCTGAATCTGAATTCTGAATCTGAATTCTGAATCTGAATTCTGAATCTGAATTCTGAATCTGAATTCTGAATCTGAATTCTGAATCTGAATTCTGAATCTGAATTCTGAATCTGAATTCTGAATCTGAATTCTGAATCTGAATTCTGAATCTGAATTCTGAATCTGAATTCTGAATCTGAATTCTGAATCTGAATTCTGAATCTGAATTCTGAATCTGAATTCTGAATCTGAATTCTGAATCTGAATTCTGAATCTGAATTCTGAATCTGAATTCTGAATCTGAATTCTGAATCTGAATTCTGAATCTAAATTCTGAATCTGAATTCTGAATCTGAATTCTGAATCTGAATTCTGAATCTGAATTCTGAATCTGAATTCTGAATCTGAATTCTGAATCTGAATTCTGAATATGAATTCTGAATCTAAATTCTGAATCTGAATATGAGTTCTGAATCTGAATTTTGAATTCTGAATCCTGAATTCTGATTCCTAAACCTGTATCCTGAATTTGAAAACTGAATCTGAATTCTGCATCTGAAATTGAATCTAAATTATGTATGAGTATGTAGAAATGAAAAAAAAAACATAAATTCATTATTCAACGCGGGTAAAAAAAAACGAGGGTCATAAGATCTTCATATAAATTCCCCCCCAACGCAGTTTTCTGTACGGCTCTGCATTTTGTTGACACCCGGCATGGCTATAGACACTATAATTTCATATATGAAATTATAGTGTCTAATAGGCATGGCGGACTCTGAAGGAAACGCCCATCCGCCATTTGCTGCATTGAAAAGCAAGAAGTGTAAGATATAAACACTGTTGCCGTATTTGCCCCAGCAGACTGAGAAACTGCCCAGACTAGGATTGGTCGATCTTGGATCGATCCTTGAAGGATCGATCTTTTCAACTCCGATTTTCGATTTTTTGGATCGATTCTTCGGCCAGGAAAAGATCGATTAGATCAGTTTATTTTCGATTCGATCTTTCGATCTTTTTTACACATTTAGGGGAAATAAGAGCATAATGGCCACATTAAGGAGGACGCTTATTTAACCATAGGAAATAGCTATAATATGTGAGTTACATCATTGTTTCGTGTTCAGACACTAAAAAATTCAACTTCCTAACTGAATGAAACTTGAAAAAGGTAGACATAAACGTTTAAAAACGGATTTATATTTTTTGTGCCGAAATCTGAAAATCAGTCACTGTAGGAGCACCCTAGGCATCATCAATCGGGGCAAGATAAGGAATTTCTGCCGTAGAATCTAGCAGCGAATTTAATTTGATGAAGTCAACTAAATTATACACTTGACTTATTTACATCTGACGATTTACCTATTGGTAAGGTGTCGGAGAGATAATCAGAAAACTCGAGTTCGATTCCTGGTTGAGTCGAATTTTTGTTTTTATTTAGCATTCATGATCAGTTAAAAATAATTTTAGAAATTTTCAATTTATTTCAATACAATTTTGCAAATTATTTCCAAACCTTGTGAATTGGGTGCAGAAAGCTGTTTGTAATTGATTTAAAATATAAAATTTACAAGAATTTGCTAATCTTAAGAAACAACAGCGATTTTTCTAAAAATTACTTTTTGCAAAAAATTACTTTTTTTTTAAATAAATTAATTTGTTTTTTGATTTTTTTCTGCATATTTTGTTTGATAACTCTAACATAAACATAAACATAAAATATCCTTAAAATAATTTTTTTCAATCTCTAGAATACTTCTTGTCAGCGGTTCTGTGATTTTTTTTATTTTGATTGGTGTTGATTTTAAACACATACTCCGGTTCACCTTACATAAAAGCGCTTTAAATTTTTTTTCTTTCATTTGTAGAACGATTATACAAATTTGAAATTTTGTGTCTTTTTTTCCACATTTTTTAATAAAAAGCAGTTTCCTCTTGTTATGAATGGAAAAGATCGATTAATCGGAGATCGATCTTCAAGCTCCGATTTTTTAGTTGGATCGATCCCAGAACAGTTCATCTGAATCGATCTTGTAGATCGATCTTTTCCCGAAGATCGAACAATCCTAGCCCAGACCACGGTGCGTCTTAGTAATGCCTTTTACCTATTTGAGTTTGAGCCGCTCTTTATCAAGCGTGCCGATGGTTTATTGGATAGCGCTTGCAACTTTGGATCTGAAGGGTTTCGGTTCAATTCTCGAGTCAGTAAATTTTATTTTTTATTTTGATTATCTCTAATTTATAAATGATTGCTGGTGCTGCTGCTTCGAGGCGCCACTAGCAACTTTTTTTTATGCCATAATAAGTATGATATGTATTTCGTAAAGAAAACGGTTTCAACTATTTTGTTTTTTCCCGTTTTTGAAAGGGTTGTGTAGGAAAAAAAATGCATTCTTTTGAGACTAAAATCATTTTAATTGCGCAGCCCAGTTTCGCAAAAACGTTCTTGACATTTTTAAAATGGCACATACAAATCCACGGACATCAACAGAACTCGTCGAGCTGAGTCGATAGGTACCTATAAAGGTATGCCTAAGACCCATAATTAATGATCTCCCCAATCGACCGATAACCAAACCTTTCTGTTAGAAAGGCAAAAAAAGTACGATTAAAATTTTCGATAAAAAAAATTTCATTTTTTTTATTGAATATGGGAGAATGGGGAATGCCTCAAATGACCCGACATTTGAAAAGTTATGCGCTGCAGGCTTAAATTGATCCTTGGACTAGTACAAGGTCTCATGCCAAATTTAGGCCAGATCGGATCACGGGAAGGGGTCGCTCAACGAGCCTAATGTTTTTATTGGATTTTGTTCGGGAGGAACACACAAATCCCGATTTTTATGAATAACTTTGGTCTCCTTCAGCCGATTTATTTTAAAAATAGTTTTTCTTAAACCTGAAACTATGACAAATATTTCATTCGAAGACTGTATTTCGATTCAAGTTAAGACACAAAAGTTATTAAACTTCAAAAAATAGTTATCTTTTTTAAGGGTGATATTCATACTGCTTCGAACATTTTGACGCAGCAAAATGATCGTTACCCCATTTTTGAAGTTAAATAACTTTTTTATCATAAATCGAATCGAAATGCAGCCTTCGGGTGAAATATTTTTCATAGTTTTGGCTTTAATAAAAACCGTTTTCAAAAAAAATCGTCTGAAGGGGACCAAAGTTATTCATCAAAATCTGGATTTCGGTGTTTCTTCCGAACAAAATGTCCCGAAATCCCATCTGGCCCAAATTTGGCATGAGATCTTGAACTAGGTCTAGAATCAATTTAAGCCTGCAGCATATCACAAGCTTGAAATTTCTCATACACATTTGGAGCAGTCTAGTGGGGAATCATGGGCCACTTTTTTCTATGTTCCATAACTTCTTTATTATAAAAGATAAAATGAAAATAAAATGAAAGAAAGGAATGGTTCTCTACAATTCAAACGTATCATTAGGATATTCTCTAAGTTCAAACTGTTTTAAAAAAAGTAATATTTTTTGGAATTTGAAAAAATGGTGAAGAATCGTGAGCTACTAAATCTAAATTGAGCAAATAACATGCAAAGCATATGATGTGACCCAAAACTGTTATTTCAAAATTAATTTCGTTATTTTAAAGCAATTTAAGATGATTAAATAAAAAAAAAGTTGAGTATGATCGAATCCATTTAAAAACCTGGCTTGCAAACGTTTTGGCAAAATTTCTTATATAGGATGGACAAAATATTTTTCATAATTCTTCATTTGGCATAAGAAAATTTTACAGATAGGAAAAACGTATTTCGAGTTCTGAATGTGTCTAAAACATAAAAATAAAGGTTGTTCAAGATACTCTACAAAATGTGGCCCACGATCCCACAAGTTATGATTTGCAAATTGGTTGCGTTTGTGTAACTTATTCATGTTTCATCAAATATTCCAGTTCCACGTGAAAGAACATGACAAAACTAAGATCATAAGCGTATTAGCATATTTTTGTGATGAAATTTAGGTTCCCCATCGATGCAATGAGCGTCTGCTTATTTAATTATGTAAGTGTTTTTATTTAAACTCTTTTAAGCTTGATTAATAAAAGAAGCATATGGTGCGTATTAAAGTCAACAACATATAGAGAAATATGCTTACGCAAAGCGACGACGATAACGGTTGGATTGCAATTTTTATCTCAACACACATCTTAGATAATCAGAGTGGCTCACGTTTCCCCATGGCCCACGTTACCCCACTCTCCACTAATATCTGGGATGACACAAAACTTTTACCGGATGTTGCCCGGATTAGGGGTTGAAAACATTAAATTTACATTCCCGGATACTGGCAGGTTTTTTTTTAGATAAAATAGCCCGGTCCGGATGCGTGCGGGAAAAAATTCTGGCAACCTGAATCAATTCGATATCGGATTTTTATTAGTTTTTGTTGAGTTTTTGTATGCAAAATAAAATAAAATGACTTTCCAAGATTCTGCTTCTGTGGAAAAAACAACAATTTTCAAAATGAAAACTTTGGTTTTTGCTGTTTTTAAAGCCAAAAATGGGTAATCTTGAATGTACCATTCGCAACCTACGATCTATACCAAGTCACCCAAAACGCAGATAAGACGAAGTGTAAGTGGGAGAAACTGAGCTATAAGATGATTGAAAAAAGTGTGAAAAAATAAAGTAGAAGTATTTCTTACAAAAAAACGATACAATTTTTTTTAAATTTTTTTCATAAATTTCCTTTATTTACTTCATAGAAAGTATTTCGATCAAACAAATGTTTTTTTAAGATAAACGCATTCATAACTGTTCCACTTCTAAATAAACTAAGCTTCAGAGCGAAAAAGATGTGATCAATGGTAACAACTTTGTTGAATTATTTGGAATGGTTTTTAAAGTTTTTCGGGGTGCCAATGCTTTGATTCTTATTAGGTTTGTTTTGCTCAAAATGGGTGAAAACATTTTACTTAAGTTTTTAATAATTGCTTCAAAACTGGTTACCCTATCTTGCACCACCAAGAATGAAAAATGACGATCGTCATCCGAAATCCCGAACGCCACACTGCCGCGCGGCAACAATGCGCGCGTGATCCCGGCTGAGATCAAAGCCATTTGAGGGCGGCGGCGGATGGCTAGAATTGAGACATTTCGTCCTAGCGCTTCACTTCGCGTGATAGCTTCATACCTAGCATAAAGCGACCGGCGCGATGATGGTCTCTCGCGCGCCTTCTTCCACGCGCACCGCCAACACTTCGAGGCTACAGCAAGTTGCTGCTGCGCAAACGCCTAACGCCAGATTCCATTAAATTATTGTTATGACCTTCATTAATATTCCGGTTCTGTCTATGACTCGAGAGAGCGCTTGGCACCTCCTCTGGCTCGATGAAGCGGACATCTCCTCGGGTGGGGGTTGATTCTGGACCTCTTTTTGGTGCCGTAGATAACCCTGTCGGTCCTCCAGGAGATGGGGAAAAAGTGGACGCGGGAAATTAGATCTAGCGTCAGGGAGAGGATAATGTCTTTCTTTCTATCTCTGTGTTTGGGAGTAGTCATGTCGTTCATTTCGAGGCTGAAGTGCCGCCGCAGGGGCATTTAGACGATTATTGTAAGTGGCACAATTACGGTAAAGGGCCCTAATGAAATGTCTTTATTGTTGGCCAGAGGCACAATTGGAGGAAAATTGGTTCATTACCATGTGTGAGCGAGTGTGTGTCTGTGAATTAATGGACGAGGATTTCGGGAGTAATCTTTTGACTTCTTTTAATGACATGAAATAGATCTTTTTTCAACAGTAAAAAAAAAACCAAAAGAACTCGATTTGTTCCTACGCACCATCAGCAGAATCCAGAAACATACGGCACCTAAATCAGAAAACGAGGAAACGGAAAACGATGACCTCGGCCGATAAGAAACGTTAATTTCAGAGTAATTCGTATTTTATTACCTACTGCTGCGGACTCTCGGCTAACTGCCTTGAAGGAAACCATAATTTTAAGATCAGAACCCGACACAGCCAGGCGGAGTTAAAAACAGTGAACCTGAACCTGACTTCTGAACGGCAGCAGCAGCTGATGACGGCTTTCGAATGTTCCGCGCCGGTGTTGTATGGATCGGTGCAGAATCGCGAGAAGATAAACAAAAACAGCCCCAGAAGCTACGAGATGTGGTAGAACATGTTTGTAAAAATGAGTTTGCCACCCCACTTTGGCTGCATCCTACTACCTGATTTGGTGGAAGTTTCCCCACTTTCCTGTTTCCTTTCCTTCAAAGTAGAATACGATAACGTTGAAACAACAACGGAAAAAAAACTAAACGCTCCCAGCAAAATCCACAATTCGATCAACTTCGAATGAAGGGATGCATTCAGAAAAAAAGGACGGACAATGCGTGCACTTCATTACCATCATTCACCGGGACGTGGTGAGTTACGCAAAATTCAGGGTGATTTGGACACCGTCGTTTCACTTGAGGTATTCGCAATTTGTAAAATCCAACAGACCCAACGATCCCCAGCACACAACAGCGATGTTGATAACCGACATCCGAAAGGAGATGCAAAAGAATCACGATCCACAAGACGCGGTTTCTGCATCCTCAACCACTGACATCCATCCCCGGCCACAGCCAGTCCCAGAAGCTTTCGGACCTGTTGTTGAAGCCATTGGGATGATGAATGAATGAAGTGCGTATTTCTTTTATTTTTGTTTCAACCTCCAGTCTTTTCTCTGACTCCATCTCCATCTCGCCAATTTTCCTCGTTTCCCAGTTGGGGATGCACACAGTTCTGAACCAGCGAGTGAAGCCCACCAAAAGGGGGTGGAGAGCGAACTAAATTGCCAACCCGGCTGTTGGTCGTACACAGTCGGTACTTCAGCCCTTATGTCGAGAGGAATTTGTTACACGGAGAGAAACTGCATGTTGTTAACTTCGTTTTAAGAATTCACTACAATCTTTAAGAATTTGGGATTTCCGGCTATCTATTATTAAAATTTGATGCCGACCGCGGCCTAGAGCATAGCGTTCAAATCTTCTAAGCCGGAGGTCATAAGATCGAATCTCGATCGCGGCATATATAGTAAACTGAGGGAAATTTGATCAACATGAAATTTTTGCAGATAATCAACATTAACTAAGTCCAAAGTTAAAATATCTTAAAACTGTTTACTACGTTCGAAAGCTTCAGTTTCAAATCGGCCAAATTTGGTTTGTTTTTGGAGATTTTTTTATTCTACTTAAAATGTAGTTTTAAAGTTTTAAAATATCTGTTTTGTCGAAGATTTACAAACAAACACCTGATAAAATTATAGCATTAAGAAGCAAAAGAGTTATTTTTTACGAAAACTTAACTTTTTGTATTGGTATAGTTTTAGAGTTTTTTTATGGCAATTCTATGATAACTTTTCAATGTTTAAAAAAACGGACAATTTCTATGAAAGCCTTTATAGAACAAATGGCTAAAAACCCTATCAAATGGCTAAGTTTGAATAAATTGAAAACATAGGAACAGTGGGAGGACCTGGAGAAATTGCATGAAGGTAAAATTTAATATGTTTTTGAGGTCAAAAAATATTGAGAAATGTTTAAAATTTTTCCCTAAAATGTATGCAGCACATTGTCCATCTTTTGAGTATTTTTGCTTTTGAAAGAAAACGTTGAAAAATTCAATTTAGTCCAAACACGAAATTACTGTTACCAACTGATTTCTTAAGCTTTCTGTGCTAATTGGCATCAAAACAATAATTTTGAAAATGTTGAGATACGTTTACACCATAGTGATCAAAGTTACCCCGACACATGAAATCTGATTTTGTAACAAACATTTAGTTATTGCCACTTATTTCGTTTGAATATTCTGCTATCAATGATCATTAGAGTGCCCCAAATGATCCAACATTTGAAAAAGTTATGCGCTGCAGGCTTAAATTGATCCTAGGCCCAGTACAAGGTCTTATGCCAAATTTAGGCCAGATCGGATCACAGGAAGGGGTCGCTCAACGAGCCTCAAGTTTGTATGGGATTTTGAGACATTTTGTTCCTACCAGGAACATGAAAATCCAGTTTTTCATGAATAACTTTGGTTTCCTTCGGCCGATTTCTTTTAAAAACGGTTTTTCTTGAAGCCTAAACTGTTACAAATATTTCATCCGAAGACACACAAGCTTGAAATTTACCATACAAGTTTGGGGCAGTCTAATCACCATGCTTCATACTCTTTACCTTAGTAAGTATTTTAAAGTGTTTGGTGTTACAAAAAAGCAACCCCTTCCAAAATATCTGAAAATGAATTAGGTATAAAAGTGATCAATGTTCCCCCAGTTTTCGGAACTCTTTCTGTGGGTTGGTGGTTTTAGCATTCGTAAGGATGTGTTAAGTTTGAATTAGATCTCTTCAAATAAGCATAAAGTTTTACTGAGATCTCTATATGTGTGTGTTCGTTTATCAAAAAAAATTTATATAGTTGCTCATTATTGTAGTGAATAAGGCTAACGCAATGTAAGAAGAATTGAAATATTTGAAAGTTACTATTTAGACTACACGGTTCAGTTTTAGGAAAACGAAATATAATTTAGTTTAGTGTAACAAACGCTTCGCTCAAATATCCATTTGAAAGCCTATGAGAGTTTTGAGATACGAAACATGCATGATCTATTCTGTTCACTCTGATAGACAAGATACAAGAAAGGAGAATGTATTTGTAACCAAAAACTTCGGAACAGAGAGAGAACGAGAGAAAGAAAAGGAAAAAACGGGTTGAGTGAGAGAGTTTGAAAAACGAGAAGACATTCTACTAGCGAATTTTGACGATGACGCACGCATTTCTGATACGGTACGCGAAACAAGTGACGCTATCTGAACGCGGGATACGACAATTATGACCCCCCTCCCACCCTCGTGGGGGAGTACAGTTTATCCCACACAGTAACTGATTTTCAGTTTTTGACAGACGAAATTAAGTTGAACATTATTATCTACTTTTCTGCATTTCAGCAAATATACTTGAAATAGGATTAGGAAGATAAAGCTTAGAAATTTATTTTGTTTCGCATGATAAATTCAGCTTCTGTTTTGAGGTGATTTCAATTCCTTACTTACACAACTACATGCGTAAGGTTTTGACAATTTTGACCTCTTATTTACTTGAGTGTGATATCAACTACGGTCCATCTCCGGCCCCTCCTGGCCAATGGCAAAATGGTTGCACTCCGTCATTGATTCGAGATAATCAACATTGCAAATGAAAGTGTGATGGGAGCAATCTCCAATTTTGAATGAGTCAATAACAACGACTTCCAAGTCCGTATAGTCGATAGAGGAAAGGATTGTGCAGCACCTGTGATGATTAGTTTTATGGAGACAATTGGTTCCAAAAATAAAATTAGTTTTTTTTCTATCAGCTTTTATTTTTGGAATACATTTTGAAAATGGGTAAAAATCTTTTATGAAACTTCATTTTTTTAACAAAACTTTAAAATTAAAAAAAAGGTTAACCCCAATTACCAACTTTCCTAAGACCGCAAGTTCTTTCAACTTTTGCGAAAAAAGTTATAGATTACTTTATTTTGTATTTTTATCCCATTCTGTGTAATAAGGGAATTTAAACGATTTTTTTAAAGTTTTAAATTTAATTGAATTTAAGATATATTTTAAAGTAAGTAATGTCTGTTATACTTGTGGTTTGAGACATTTGTATAATTAATTTTTTTAAGATCAATCAGCCTTTATCTTCATCCAAATATTATAATTCATTTAAATGAAATAAACTGAACAAATTCAGAATAAGTTTTTTTGATTTCATGTAAATTTGTTAGTTTATCAGTTATCAATGATTGGTTTCAGTCAAAACTCAACTCAACCTTATTTGTTTTAGAATCATATTTCCAAAATTTGAGGTGATAGACAAATTCTGACAAAAGATAAGAGTTCAGGACTGCTTAACATTTTTTCATTTTCATATTTTGTTTAAGTTTTCAAATAAATTTACTGAATTTTATAGGGTAGTTTTTATAAGTTTATCTATTTATTGTTCACGATCTACGATAACTCTTTATCACACAGACTGTTTTTCTCTTAATCTTCGCTAAAAACTGCTAAAGTTTACCCAAATTTTTCAGTCAAACTTTGAACAAATTGTAGTTTTTTAAATAATTTTGTCTTTTACGTCTTTGTACGTCTCGGTGCCCGAGTGGATAGCGTGGTGACACGGCAATCGCATGGACCACCTGAGGCATGGGTTCGATTCCCATCTCGGTACTGGGTGTTAAATGTTAATCTTAAGTTGTCCACGTTTATTCAGTCTGTGAACCTAAATCGGCTAAGACGGTGTATGTCTTTTTTTAATCATGTTTTTTTTTTGTATTTTGAGAAAATAATCTTCTTGGAAGCCTTATACGCCTAGTATACTTTTATTGTTTCTACATTTCTTCTTTCCAGGAACCAATATTCCTATAGACGGTAACAATATATTCTAAGCACTAAAATCTAAAATGTTTCACTTATTTTTATTATTTCGAATCACCTTTTGCTCTATGAAAAGATCGAAAAATGATTCGAAATAGCAGCTGTAAAGCTAAATTTCATTACGAAATTTTTACTAAATAAGTACATGCTTCGTGTATTTAATTGTATTCAAAACAAAACTGGGAAATTACTTATTTTAGTTTTTATTAGTTTCTTATTGTGCCTTCAGAAAATCAGCCATTATCCAACCTGTACATTGCCAGTTAAAGCTTTCAATGATGAATTTAACATGTTGTTTTTAAACCCTTAAATTGAAAACGAGGAATAAAAATGTTAATATAATCAATTATCAACAATTATCATCATTTCGCTGAGCAGTTTTTAATCATAGAAAATTTCTGACCTAGTCTAAAGTTTATTTTACAATTGGGATATAATTTCTTTATAAACACGTTCTTTTTTTCAACTCAAAATTAAGTAGTTTTGGTTCAAAACATCACTTTAGTGGCAGCACTCAATTTTGAGTTCGACTGGGCAATCACAAAACTAAGTTCTGATAGGCATACAGTTCGGTACAATACTAAGTTCGGTAGCCGAGCTCGAATTTATCCTTTTTTCGAGGGTAGCTTATTTTCAGGGAATTAAAGGATGATTAAAATTTGTTGTACCCGGATGTTGCTGTACCGGTACATTGCATTGCAATTACAGAGCGGTGGAAAGTTTTGATACTCCCGGTCAAAGAAAACTTCCTACGGGAAGTAAACAACATTCGGAAGTTTCCGGACATTCCAAGCCGCTCACCATATGATGACAATGACGGACAGAATTTTACGCTGGTACGGTGAACATGCATTCCTTCATAGTCTTCCGGTAATTGTTTCGGAACGACAAAATTTTGCGACGTGTTCGTTGGTTGATGTTCCGGTTCGAACTGAACTCGCTGTGTTTTTAGTGTTTTCAGCCTAACAAAAAGAGTTCAATTTTTAGTTCATATGGTTGAAGAGCTTTGCTCTCTCGCCGAAGGAAAAAAAAGGGATCAATTTTGAGTTCGCAGTTCAAACTCCGTTTTGAATCATCGCAAGGAGAAAAAGGGTACTTAACTTTTAGTTCATAGAATCGAACTATGTTTTGAACCTCGGTCGTACTTAATTTTGAGTTAAAATAATTAATTTCTGGTTTCATTCGAGGTTTTCGAATGATTTCAAATTTGTAAACCAGACTGCTTAAAATTTATATTTCAATCAAATTTCTAGTTCGGAATGAGGATCATCATTTTGAATGAGTTATAAATGACTTATAAAGAAGGTCATAAATAAATAAGAAAATGGTTCAAAAATCAGTTTGTTTATTTGTTGGGCATTTTTGGTATTGATATTATTTCTAGCTAAATTTAAATTTTGAACCACCCCCCCCCCCCCTCTCCATCCCTCCATGGACGGGTCCTTTGCACGAGCCTGCAGGGAGCTGTTGCTAGAGAGTTTACAATTATTGCTAAGCCCTCCTCTTAAACTTGCACCTCCTCATTGAGCCAAATCAGAGGTATTTTAAAAAATATGTAAAATAGATATCAATAAAAATGCATTTTGCAAATTTAAAAAAAAAACACTTATTTCGATATCCTTTAATACAACTGAAATCCTCAAACCTATAAAAGGTATATGATGCGAGAAAATGTTGAAATTTTTTTTTTCAAATGTTTTGTAATTTCGAAAAATAAAAATTATCAGCATTTGAGCTCTTGTCCCTTAAATCCCTTGTTAGAAATTTTTTTTTCCTCTAATTATAGACACTTTACCACGTTAGTGGCGTTCGTGTCTTCCTTGTTAGAAATGATTATTGTAATTAAAATAAAATAAATGTTTTTGAAGAAAAAAATTAAGATAAAAAACTTAAAATTATTTATTTTCTTATTCATCTGGCTTCTACAGATCAGAACAGGACAACAGAATTTTTTATTATACTCATTTTGCAGTTTTACGTTTGAAAAGGCAAGAAATTAAGGGTCAGAAAATAGTAGTGATGAGTTTGAAAGCCAGCAAACAACAGGCACAAAAATTTCATATTTTTTTTTAAGTTAAATAAAAACGCTGGGGTCCAGAAAAACATCTATTAAAAATATTTTGCTCTGATTTTTTGACTTCAGATGATTCTGTGCTGAGATACAGTGTCCACCGCAAATCCTGTTTTCTAAAAGGCATCCTCGAAAGTGCTCCGTCACCGGATCATTTTTCAATATTTTTCCACGAAAAAATTACTAAATGTTATTTTAACAATGCTTTGTATAATGCAAAAAATTTGAATACATTTGTGTTGATTCTCAACAGAAATGGTCACTGTGAGATGAACGCCACGTTAGCCCCTTTGTATTGTTTTCTATGTTGTGATCTGCTGAGTGTTGCCAGTTCATAGTTTTAAGAGTTTTTTGTATCTTAATTTTAAGCGGAAAAAACTGTAATGTTAAGCGAATGCAAAATAAATGTTCCTTTTTATTTCAAGTCGTTAACGCAAGAACAAGTCTTTCTGTCCATCCGCAATGGTCTGACACAACAACGATAGCTTAAAAAAAAAATTCGTGAAAATGGTGTTTTTTTTACCCGTTAGACCCTACTCAAAATTTATTTTTATTTTTTATTTCAATAACATTCACAAAAATTATATTCCGAAATCGAAGATTTGTTAAAATCACGATTTTCCTTTGATTTTGAAATCATGATTTTTCTTCAATTTTGAAAATAAACTAAAAAAATTTAATAGGAAAACTTCCGTTCCCCAAAAATAAAATAATAAAAAAAAAGGATTTCAATTCAACACCAATTATTAAAATTTTATTATGATTTAATCTTTTTTGTGTGGAATAAAAAAAAATATTTTCATAGTTTTAATTGTAATTTTGCCTCGGAACAACTTTCACATTATCAATTTTTACTTTATAACTATGATTTTGTAAGTTTTTTTTTGTGGTCGTTCGATCTATGCTAATCTTTGATTCCTTCAGGTCGATTTTTTGATTAAAATTATTTTTTATGATTTTAATTCAAATGTATCTTCTTTGTTGAAATCGTCCTTTATCGAGAGAAAGAATGAAGTTTTGGGATGCATTCTGTGAAAATTGGAAATTTCAACAAAAATATATCAAAAAATTTAAAGCTTCTTTTTTCAATTTGTAAAGTTACCACGAGAAAAACAAAAATAAAACGCCTTCATTGAAAAGTTTTTGATTTTTCTATTTCAATACTTTTAACAAGCAAATAAATAAGCCAACTGAAAAAATTGAGAAAAAATGGTTTTTGTTTTGTTTGAATTTATTAATCATAAATCGAATTACATAAACATCAAATGATGGTTACAATGTTGAAAAGAAAGATAAGAAGGTAGGTCTGACGTTTCTGATGTGCAAACTGGAAAACTGATTTCAAAAAAAAATTAATGCATTTTAACTTTCTAACTATAAAGGTAACTTAAAATTAAAAGATCCAATTTCTTTTTTTCACTTTCTGAAAAAACCAATCTATGTTGATTCAATAAATATTTCACTAATTTGAATTTTTCAAATATGTCATTTCATTGAAAATCAAGTGGAAGTGCTCAGAAAAGGTCAGAAACTGATAAAAAATTTATAACCATTTGCTCGTGTTAATTGTGGTAGGAGGGATATTTAGTGAGAATTTATTTTAAAAAAATGGTCCTTCTACATTTTATTACGTATCTTAAATTTCTGAAATGAATAGTAGATGGTCATCAATTCAAACTCAACACTCTAAGTATCTCAACAAAAGAAATTGCAATGTCTCAGCTGTTTGAGTTTGGAGGCCCCACTTTTATCATCTTTCAGTGATAAATAATTTTTTTTTGCTGATTAACACCTCAACGGAGTTGAAAATTTTTGAAATTAAAATGTAGGGGAGAGTGGGGTATCGTGGGCCATGGGGAAACGTGGGCCACTTTTAATATCTCAGATGTGTGTTGAGATAAAAATCTCAAACCAACTGTCATCGTTGTCACTTTGCGTGAGTATATATTTCTATATGTTGTTGACTTAAATACGCATCATATGCTTCTTTTATTTATCAAGCTAAAAAAAGGTAGAAAAATTTAATAACATAATTAAAATATTACCCGCTAATTTCATCGATGGGGAGCCTAAAGTGCATAACAAAAATATGCTCATACGCTTATGATCTTAGTTTTTGATGAAACATCAATAAGTCACACAATCGCAACCAATTTGCAAATCATAGCTTGCAGGGAATCATGGGCCACACATCTTGAACCACCTACATTTTTATGTTTTTATACACATTCAGAACTTAGAATGCGTTTTTCCAATCTGTAAAGCTTTCTTATGCTAAATAAAGAGTTATGAAAAATATAAGGAATTTTGCCAAAACGTTTGCGAGCCAGGTTTTGGAATTTATTCGATCATACACAGCTCTCTTTTTTATTTCATAATCTGAAATGGCTTCGAAATAACGAAATGAATTAGGAAATCACAGTTTTGGGTCAACTCATAAACTTTGCATGTTATTTGGTCAAATTGGATTTGGTGGCCCACGATTCCACACCATTTTTCAAAATCCAAAAAATATTGCTTTTTTCAAACAGTCAGAATTTGGGGAAAATAGCTTATTAAAAATTAAAAAAAAACCTGATGATACCTTGAAAATGTAGAAAACCATACAATTTTTTATTTTCATTTTATCTCTTATAATAAAGAAGTTATGGAACAACGAAAAAAGTGGCCCATGATTCCTCACTCTCCCATACTTAAACTAGGAAAAGTTCACTCGATTATTACTTTTGTGACGTTTGATTTCGCCACATAGCACGATTTTGCTATATCTATATATAAAATTATTTTTCGTAGCTCCTCTTCTTTGGACGCCATTTTGAAAACTAAAGACCTAATTTCGAAAGCCAAATAGAAGCATCATTCTACACATACACACGCACTTACAAAATGAGGGGTGTTCAGATTTTTTATATGAATAATTAAAAATAAATAGGGGAGAATGAGGATACTTGATCCCTGGGGATACTTGATTCCTTAGCTATATCTCGAAACTGGAATGTCTTACTAAGATCAAATGTTCTAGAAACATGTGCCAAAATGAGCAAAACAACAATGCTTGTAGTTTAAAAAATTTTAACAAAATAATTTTTTGAGTACTTGAACTTTGTTTGAAAAATTTCACAAAATGTAACTTGAAGATCTTTTTTCATCACTTTAAAATGATCCTTACATGGGAAAATTATGAAAAAAATAATTGTTCCAATGTATCAACCGTTCGAGCGTAAAATGAACTTCATAATGCCATACTTTCAAAGCAATGGAAAACTCTCAACTTTTTTAAGAAAAAGTTTTCTAAAATGTTGATTATGGGTACAATTGATCCCCTAGATTTGGGTACAATTGATCCCCCTTCCAAACGGCATATTCTTCTTCTGAATTTATCGTTATGATTGCTGATTACGAAATTACTAATATTTATCCAAAAACTAATATTTATCAAACAATTGTCTGAAGAAAAGAGCAAAAATAATTGATTTTCTCTTAATTATAAAAAATAGCGCCTTTAAGTATACAATGTTTTTAGCGTTGAGACAAAGTTATAGAATTTTCTTCTTATGTCTGCTATAAATTGTGAAATGAGAACAAACATGACCGAAATAGTCAATTAACATTCTGTCTTGGGGTTTTGTTTGAATTTTATACAAGGATTAGGGGTTCCTGAATAAAAGATCAAGTCTCCTTCAAAAGGGGATCAAGTCTTCCCTAACTTCAGAAAAATCGCAATTTGTTTACTCCCACGAAAATGTTTCTAGTTCATCAACGGGTTCAAGTATCGTTCTAATTTTTGGAGCATAGAAACTTGAAGTTACAAGCTGTCAGAAAATGTCAAAGACGGCGAGTTGCTAAATTTTTCCAAAAAGATATGGTGAAAATAAGAAAAGGGGATCAAGTATCCCCACTCTCCCCTACAGCAAATTAAAGTTGAACACGTTTTGATCAGAACACCCTTAATCTAGTCTGAATTGTTTATTTGACTCAAATCTGAACTTCGAATCTTCATTTTTATCCGAATTCTAAATGCGAATGAAGGATTAAAATCTGATTTCTAAGTGATAGGATTAGAAAGTAAAAGAGTAAGAGAGTAGGAGAGTAGGAAAGTAAGAGAGTAGGAGAGTAAGTGAGTAGGAGAGTAGAAGAGTTAGAGAGTTAGAGAATAAGAGAGTAGGAGAGTAAGAGAGTAAGAGAGTAAGAGAATAGGAGAGTAGGAAAGTAAAAGAGTGAATGAGTAAGAGAGTAAGAGAATGTGAGAGTTAGAAAGTTAGAGAGTAAGAGAATAAGAGAGTAGGAAAGTAAGAGAGTAAGAGAGTAGGATAGTAGGAAAATAAGATAGTAAATAAGTAAGAAAGTAAGAGAGTAAGAGAATGAGAGAGATAGAAAGTTAGAGAGTAAGAGAGTAAGAGATTAAGAGATTAAGAGATTAACAGAATAAGAGAATAAGATAGTAAGAGAGTAAGAGAGTAAGAGGATAAAAGAGTGAATGAGTAAGAGAGAAAGGGAGTAAGAGAGTAAGAGAGTTAGAGAGTAAGAGAGTAAGAGAGTAACAGAGTTAGAGTGTAAGAGAATTAAAATGCAAGAGAGTAAAAGAGTAAGAGAGTGAGAGAGTAAGAGAGTAAGAGTGTAAGAGAGTTAGAAAGTAAGAGAGTTAAAAAGTGAGAGAGTAAGAGAGTAAGAGAGTAAGAGAGCAAGAGAATAAGAGAGTTAGAGTGTAAGAGAGCTAGAGAGTAGGAGAGTAGAAAGGTAAGAGAAGATGAAAATAAGAGCGTTGGAGAGAAAGAAAAGAAGAGAATAAGATAGTAAGAGAGTTAGATAGAAAGAGAGTAGAAGAGTTAGAGAGTAGAGAGTTAGGAGTAAGAGAAGTAAGAGAATAAAATATCAAGAGAGTTGGAAAGAGTAATAAATTAAGATCAATATTTTAAAACCAATAACTGATTGAATTCTCAATTCTGTAAATTACTCAAAAATTGACAAAGACCAATTTTTCACCGTGCCGTGACCGGAGATTGTGCCCGATGATTATCAGATATATTGCCTCAAGTGTTTCTCAGCTACCGGTTGTTGTTTTGGTCCATTGTTGGATGCTCCCGTCCCGTCTCCGCATTTCGATCGAATCGTCTCTCCCTGGATATCAAGGTATCCCGAGCAGACTTTGATGCCTAAATCGATAGCTAACAGTAACCAAAATGAGCTATCAATACCAAAATGATAGCATAATTCAGTATCGCATTTTTTCCGATGGCAAAATTAGGTTTCAATGACGCATCAAAATGTCGAAAGATGATGCCATACCAATACCTAAATAAGGCATTGAGACCAAAATGAAAGCACTATTTGGTTTTGTTTTTTCCAAGATAACAAAACGAGGCATCATTAAGGTTTCATCAATTATGATGGAGCTGAAAAGTGAGATCAAAATGATAGCATAATTTGGTATTTAATTTTCTGTGATAAAATATCAGATGCAATCAATAAAATAAACAGCATTTTTTTTGGTTAACGGGGATTTTTTTTGCATAATTTCCTTTTAAAAAAACCTATTTTTGGACTTTTAATGGCTTATTTGGAAATAAGTTAACCCTGCAAAGCTGTTCGGGTCAATATGACCCGAAGCGCACATTCCAAACATTCTCTTAATCATTCCAATGTTCTGAAGAATGGGAATTTTTGAGGGGACAAGTACAGAAATGTCCACGCTTGTCCATGGAGAGGGGGGTAGGGGTTTGGGTCATATCCACGTGGACATACTTACTTTAAAAAAAAATTTTTTTAATGTGAATAAATATTAAGGTGTTTAAATCAAAATCTCAAAAACGCAAAGCTTTCCAGCTCGTCCACGGAGGGGGAGGAGGGGGTCAAAAATCTCATTTTTCTGTCCACGTGATATCTGAACGGCCCCTTTGGAAGGTTAAAAAAGTTGGAAACATTATTTTATTTTATAAATTACTAGCTGATCCCATACGAACTCCGTTTCGCTTTCAATTTAGAATAATGTAATTTCCCAGATGCATTTCCGAATGGATTGTTAAGCAATAATTGCAACAATGTTGAACACGTTATATGTTCAATCACTTTTTTGGTCGGTTGCTACTAAATTTAAAATCAGGAATCAAAAAACCCCGTTTATGAATTTTCGTCTCGATACGATACAAACTCACATAATTATTGCATAAACAAATTTAACAGTTAATATGGAAGACCCCCTTTTTGTCATTTGATACTACTATTGAAATCAGAAATCAATGACCATCCCAACCCCCGTGTATAAATTTCGACTCGATCGTTGCATATCGGTGGCCTTTTTTACGTACTTTGATATCGGAAATCGATTGCCCTCCTCTCAAAACTGCCGTGTGCAAATTTTCAAACCAATCCATTGCATAATAACGTCAATATAGTAAAAACACTGAACAGTTCATATGGACGACCCCTTTGACCGACCCCTGACACAAATATCAATCCATTTCTCAACTCTCAAAACCCCTATGTGCAAATTTTTGTCACAACAAAAATAACGTCAATATCGCGAAAACAATATTTGTCTTGTATGGACGACCCCCTTCAGGAGGGGTTATCCAAAAATCTGAAAACATTTTTCATTTTTCCTGGACCTAATGAGTATCCATGGCAAGTTTCAGACCTCTAGCTCTTAAGATGGCTAAGCCTATAAAGGACAAACAAACCCACAGAAATTGCTTTTTATATATATATAGATAAAAATTTGAAAATGAATATTTTTTTTCAACGTAACCATCATGTTATTCATTCTTTTTGACGTTTTTATACAATACAAGCAGATGCTTGAAAATATAGGTAAATATCACTCAATGATTTAAATAAAAACACAAATGATTGAAAATTTATGAGCGTGTCAAAAAAAACTGCAAAACAATAACAAAGTCAGTAGTACTCAGTAGCCAGTCTGTGTTTTTTTTTAGTTTAAGTTCCCGGAGCTGTTTAATAGGTACATAAATATCGTTTGTTGTTTGCATCGATTCATCGGGTGTCCCTTGGATATGACATGGACCATCGCTGTACAAATTCCGGGAACTTCCAGCTGCCCGCGAAAGAAATTAGGTCCGCCTACGTCACTAAGAAAGTGCAGATATTTGATCAGGATACACGTCGAAGAAGTCCAAAGAATCCTGCGGATTGCAAACCACAGAAATTGGAAAGATCCAGATGCCTGTGCTGTTTCCGGAAGTCGAAAATCGATCAGAGAATCAATTTAAGGTACTCCAGGTAAGCGAAGATAGATAATTTTATGGAAAAATGATTTCCAAAACCAATAATGTAGTTACATTAATCAGTAGTTAATGATTTTTAGAAATGAACTCCAAAAAGAAAACACATTCCCAAGGTGGATCAATTTGATTAATTGGAATTGATACGTATTGGGCTAAAGATTTTTCACATTGCATTTTAGAAAAAAAATATTTTTTTTTTAAATTTAAGAAGCATGAACGATTTATTTGTTCACATTTATGCCAGAAAAAGACGCTGGGTTTCCAAACAAGATCAAAAATTGAAAAGTATTGTTCAAAGTTCAGGTAATTTGTTTGAAATTTATCTTGTAGGCACTTTTTGCAGTGTAGCTCAACCATAATTAAATTTTTGTTCGTTGCATAAACAAAGGCGGTTTTTGTAATGCATTTTATTAAATAAAGTGCGCTACCAAAATCACCTTTGGCTATACTTACATAAACTAGGTACATAATAGAAATTTATTTAGCTTGGCTTGAGCTACACTGCAAAAAGTACAAGATTAATTTCAAATAAAAAAACAAGTTAACATGTTTTTGTTTCAAATTTTTAGTCCCGCTTTGTCGTAGTTCAACAATGCATAAAAACTTGTTTGGGATAGTTTAAAAAAATATAAATTTGAATAACCAACTCGAAGTTAACTCAGAGGTCAAACGATTCTATTAGAATCGAAATCAAAATTAACAAATTGATCAGAATTTTTTTTCAACAAAAAATGCTGATCAATTTGTTGAATTTGAACTAATACATATTGTACTAAAATTGTTACACGTTTTCTTTTTAGGGAGGAAGTTTTTTGTTTATTCCTGAAGGATTGTTGATTTATTTGTTTACTTTTTTTCTAAACAACCCCAAAATTAAAATTACACCTTTGGCTCTCGCTGAATGGTTTTTGGTGTTGAATAAAATCCATCAGAGATTTTAAGCTTAAAAAATGATGATTCGTAATCTGAAATTATAAGATATTTAATATGTGGATTTACCTGATAAGTGTATTCTAAGAGAATTGTTTGGCCTCTTATATGCTAAGTAAACTTTAAGTTGGCCTTGTTGTGCTTGATAATTGATACCTATTTTATAATTAAGTCCAAGCAAGTTTTGTGTATCGTTGAATATCTGCGAGAAAAACAAGGTGAATATTGAAGAAAAACAAAAAAAATATGACCGCCGTTTGAAGTTCACATAATTTGTTTACCTTGTGCTTTTTGTCGTTTAGCTCACATCAAACTGAATTTTTATGTTAGCTAGCATGAACAAAGTTCAATTTAAGTAGTGAATTTCATAATGAAAAGCATTTAAGAAATCGCCTTTGTTTCTATGCAAAGTAATATATAAATAACCAGAAACTCATGTCTAACTTAGTGTCGACAATATTAAAATAATTGTCAAAAATTAAAATTGGATCTTATCTTTAGTTTTTAATATTTTCTTTGACTGTATCAATCTTTCTCAAAAATGCATTTTTTGAAACTTAAAGATTTTTTTTATGTGGTTGTCAACCACTTCAATATTTTTAAACACCTTTGTTTAGACTACGCATGGATATTACAAGATAGAAACTTTTTTTCCCCTATCAATGCGTTGTGTGTACAAAGGAATTACCACACATTGAAACGCCTGAATGTATACGATTAATAGAAAACTTTGCTATCATGCCCTGCTAGAAAAATTTGGTTTTGGTTGGTAGAAATGAAGGTAGTACAATGTCACAAATGTGGTTCGATTTTACATATGCAAATATCTCAATTATCTCTACGACAAGTATTAATGTCCAAATAGATGTGATATACATACACAAATACACTGAGATAGGCGTGTTAACATGTTGAAACACAATCGTTTTATTAGCAACTCTCCCGATTAGTGTACTTTCAGTTAAACCTGATTTTATTAGTACAATACATGAAAATTTATAAAAAGTCATATTTTAAAAGGTTTGTTTTCTCTTCAAACTATTAAAATTATGATTCATTATTTAGCAAATTACCTATTTTCCATGCTGTTGTTGCACAATAAAAGCGTTACGTGACGACGTTACGAAACGCCTTTTTCCAAAAATTCCTGCGTTGTCACGTCTCGTTTTCAATGTGATTTTTCCACATGTTATAGATTTTTTTTAAACTGTCTCAATTTTTTTTAGGTATTTGAATTGCAACAAGCTTCTGGAACATGGATTTGAGCGGACAAGAGACGATAAATTTCACTTCAGCAAAATAGTTTGTATAAAGTCATTTTTTTCATAAAAACTCTTCAACAATGAATTAAGTTAGTTATGTGCCACCTATTATGAATATTTTCGCCACTTTGAGATTCTCTAAAAAAGATTTGAAAATCGCCTTCATTTATGCAACCATAAGTGCAGCGCTATTTATAACACATTGCGATGTTTATTTCTAGAGTTGCATATGACGAAACGATTTTCATATACCGCTCATTGTAACGCCTGAGTGTATGCAATATAACATTCTTTCGCTTTTGTTGAAAAACCATTCGGTAGAAACTAATAAGTTCTTTTGCTATCATGCCTTCCTAGCGAAATTCGGTATAATTGCTCCCGAACAATACCAAATTTTAACACTCATTTTCACTATACGCATAGCACAGTTCTACCAAGTTTTAGCATCACTAAAAGTATTTTGATACCTCGTTTAGCATTCCATTTTGAAAGGAGTTTTGAAAGCACAACGATGCCAAATTTTGGCAGTATATTATACCCAAAAGAGGCATCATTATGCCCTCAAAACGTGTTTTGAAACGTTGGCAAAACAAGGTATCATTAAGGTTTCAGTGAAACCTACACTTGGCATAATCGAGGTACCTGTATATGGAAAGTGAGACCCAAATTTTGGCATTGTACCACCTTTATTCGAGCATAATGATACCAAATTTTACTTTCAAGGCATGATAGCAAAATTAGGTATTAATTTGCCATAAAAGTCTGCTCGGGATGTACTTTGATTTTGAAAACAACACATGTGAATCAAATGAGAAACTTCGCGGAAAATGAGTGCCGGTTCCTCGCAAAAACCCGAGACGGGGCCACGCAACGGGTGTTGATCAAATCGAAAATCGAATCACTGTTGGCTGGGCAGAAGCCTCCTCGCAGGAGAGTCTTGATGCTCCTATAGGTATTTCGAAAGGCGCAGTCAACTGGAAACGTGCAAGCAAATTATTGAAAATTGTTATTAAGTACGCGCCAGACCGATTTTCATAAGTCTCGGGACGCGAAAAGCGACAGCAGGGTTCTATAACGTTATCGGGCAGCTCCTATCTCTGAGTTTTTTTTCTGCTTGCGGATCCAGTCCAGGGCAGAACAGAAGCTACTTCAACTCGTTCACAATCAATATGTGCGGAGATGTGTTTCCAGTCAGCCAGCCAGCCAGAGATATGCACCGGGAGATGCTGTTCGACATTGCAAGGCAGTAGCATAATAATTACAGCCCCCAGCTATGTCAGACGATAAATTTCGATGCGCCCCGGAGGCAAACTTAAGACAGGATGAGCGAAAGGCTGAAGTCGTCCGGATTCTTCCAGCCTTCCGCCTCTTTGCGCATCGAAGCGAAGAACGATATTGATTTGGTCCCGGCCAGGCCAACAAAAGCCCTTTTCCTGTCGTCTTCTGCCTTCTCCTTACTCTTACTCGAAATCGCAGTGCTGCTGTTATTCTACCGCGGAAATATGCAGATAATTGAAGGTTTTCTTCGGATGGCAACTCCTCTCGAGAGATTGCAGCGCTACGCAACAACAACCCGATCGTCGTCGTCGTCGTCTTTGGGAGACCCCTCGGTTCCATTCATCATTCTCGGCATCTGCTACTGTCGATTTGGCGTGGCGGCTTGGCGGCGGTTTTGCAATCTTACGATCCCATTCAGCTACCCAAACGGCTTCCTACAGTTGAGTGAGGCTCTTGTTATCGTTCCTCGATGCTGCGGCAATAAAAAAATTGCAATAAAAATTGATGAAGTTGTGCCCGAACCATCTTATAGGATTCCTCCAATGGTAAAGTACTGTTGTAATAACAATTTTCCTCGACAACATTTTTAAGAAGTTAAAATGAATCAAACCTTTATGATCCATTACTGAAATTCAATCAGTAAATTCCCTTCGAAGAAATCGAAACCAAATTCACCCGTTTCAACGCATCGAAACTGCTACCCATTTTGGGAAAATTTCGAAATTAATTTTCTCATCCTCTTCGAATGTTGCGTGTTGTTCATGCAGCTGGGAAAAAAAATCAAAAAAGAAGTCCCGATTTAGTCCGAATGGAACTGATAAATCAACAGCTCTGTCAGAAGCTGGTGAATTTGTAGCGTTATTTATGCGTCGATTGCGAGCTCCACAAGTGGGAAGATCTGCGCGTCCATTTGCGTATTGACTTCTTGTGTTACCCCCGGTGCGTGGTGTGCCAAGCGCGGTTTCGAACAATGACACGATATTTCTGCAACCAATAAATAAGTTTTCGTGAATTTGTAACAGAACTTTGTGAATAAGATAAATTCGTCTTTTTACTGTTATTATGATGATTTCAGGGATTTTTATGATATTAACTATGATATTTAGTTTGTACCGGAACCGTTCGAAAATATTACTCCTACCTATTTCTATTATTTTAAATTTATCAACCTAGTAATGTAATGGATAAATTTCGTGACAATTTGTGTTTTTTGCAGAAGCTTATAGACAACATCTTTTTTGGCAGGATCGAGAAAAATCCTGGAGAATGCTAGAAGTAGTCCCAAAAATTCATATGATAAATTATTAAACTTAGAAAAGCCGGCCACCGGTAAAATAAAAACAATACGGTGGTCAAATCGTGCGCAAAATATTTGAACTGATATTGGGGAGATATTTTGAAAAATTTCAAAATGGATAGCAAAACGAACTCTTAAGAGGTCACCTGGTTTGTTTTTCGGAGACAAATAAGGAGAAAACAAAAATAAAAAAAAATGGTTATCTAGCACTTGGAGTGGCTGACGATCTGTGGAAGCTATTACTATGTCAGTGTTCCGTAACGATTGACACGCTAATTTGCTGAATATACAGAGAAAACTAAATGTGACCGATTCCTCGCAAAGCACCTCAATAGGTCCCACAAAGTTCGTTTCCTGTTTTGGTTGAATCTGAAATCGTGACACTACGCAAAAACTTGTGCTGGAGTGATAAAAAGTCAAATATGTTGTTCTTGTGCCGAAGGAGGGCAATTGGCTAAATTTGTCATAACTTCGTTCAAATTGAAGATTTTGAGTAATTTTGAAGGTCAAGCTTAAGGAAATCAAAAATGAAATAAAAATACCTTTGATTTTGAATAAGAGTGAATAACAATAGGTATACATTAGACTGGCCCATAACAAAAAAAAAATCTTTATATTCCACGCGGCACCCTCTAGATTGGTGCATTTAGGTGCAAAAATGACTTTCTGAAAGTTTCAGGTTATTTGGAAGAAGCACGAGCTGGCGCAAAGAAATTGAAATTTGTATGGAGATTTTCGGCAAAATTTATGAAAAATCGACATACTTTCACTCTTTGTGTTCTAAAATATGTTTCCAGTATGCTAGAAAGCTCAGAATTTCAGGAATTGTAGTTCAAACAAAGACAAACAAGTTAGTAGAAGATTTTGACACGATACGAGTTGACCGTGATGAGTTATCCGCAATTGAATGTGTGATTTTTTTTAGTATTTCGTCGATATATCGTGAACGGTGTATAGGTGGATTATTAGTACCGTAATCCGGGGTAATATTGATCACTTTTTTCAATAAATTTCGATTATTTTTTCTGTTAAGGGGGACGTGGCATGTTTTATATTTTTAAAACCAGTACTGGACTCCCCTGAACGTAGAACATGGATGCAGAAATTTATTAGACCTTTTTTAAATTTGATTTAAAAATCGTTTTCGTCTCTGTTCAGAATTTAATGCTTTGGGGTGACATTGATCAGCCTCTATTCTGACGGTTTTAACAAGTTTTCTTGCTCATAAAGGATACAAAACACCTTAATAATATTTAAAAATGCTAGTCTATCAATTTAACCTTGATTTTTAAGGTTTTATTTTAAAAATATTTATAATCGAAAAAAGAACTATGATGCTGCCTACATTTAGGGGCAAAAATAATTATAATTGCTAAATAGTTAGAGCTACAAAATAAAAATGAAATTTTACCTTCACACATTCCCCTTGGCCCTCCCACTATTTCCATTTCCATTTTTTCTTCAAAGTTAACGATTTGATAGGGTTCTCATCCATTTGTCGAATACGGGCTTACTCTTGGAGGATGTCCTTATTTTTTAAATATCAAAAATTTATCATTAAATGACTATAAAAATAGCGCTCTAACTGTTCATATACAAAGAAAAAAAGTTGTTCTTTCACATTAAACAACCCGTTTGCTTCTAAATGCTTTTTGGTATCATCAGGAGAGCTGTTTGTTTGCGAGCCTTAGAAAAATAGATATTTTAAGATTTGAAATTAGATTTTTTACTAACAGAAAAAAAAATTCAAATACAAATCAAATTTTGCATATTTGATACTCAATTAATAGGCTTTCAAACGTAGAAAACAGATTTCAATAATTCAAACTAATGACTAAGTCATTGATGATAATGTGCAAAAGTTTATTGTTGGTCAAAATTTCCCCGGTGATCAAAGTTACCCCGTTTTACGGTACTAACTTGATCGCATAGTCACACAATGAAAATTGCAGATAGAAAGTTTGTGTCTTCGACAAAGTTATAGCTTATTTTATAACAAATATCTTTGCAAAAAGTTGAAAGAAACCTTTGAAAAACTATAAAGCTGCTGCATTGTGCGACGACGCGATCAAATTAGTGCGATTATTAGCCCATATAACGTTCACGATATATCAATGAAATGCGAAAATAAATCACACATTCAATTGCGGATAACTCATCACAGTCAACTCGTATCGCGTCAAAATTTTCTACAAACTTGATTGTCATTGAACTACAATTCCTGAAATTCTGAGCTTTCTAGCATACTGGAAACATATTTTAGAACACAAAGAGTGAAAGTATGTCGATTTTTCATACATTTTGCCAAAAATCTCCATACAAATTTCAATTTCTTTGCGCCAGCTCGTGCTTTTCACTTCATTTTTTCACCTAAATGCATCAATCTAGGGGGTGCCGCGTTGAAAAAAATGTTGTAAAAATCAACGCATACAAAGTAGGGCCAGTCTAGCATACATAATAGATAACGCACGTGGTGCCCAAAAATAAAAGTCGAAAATCTTCTTCATCGGACGCTAAAAAACGTCTCAAAAATTTGCAAATGTAAACATTTCATCACCAGCCAATTTTGCTGGAAGTTTCATTATTTTTTATCCATGCATTCAAAAGTTATTCACAAAAAAAAATTGTTGCGATTTTTTTTTCGAATATACCTACTCCTTTTGTATATTGAATTTTTCCCCAGATATATCAACAAATAAGAAACTCATGGAAATCCAGATACAGTGAGCGAAATAAGAATAGCACCACTATGTGTTTTGCTTGTAAAAATATGAATGATTGGAAATCACGAAAATTTTCTTCTACAGTTTGTTCTGAATTGCTTAACGGATAAATCAAGCATAAGTTTACTGTTTTTGGACGTAGCAATTGGCGTTGAGGACCAAAAATGTGAAAAAAGGGTGCGAAATAAGAATAGCACCACTTGAGTTTTTCAACAAAAACAAAATTATTTTTAAAAATTAACTGTGTAAAAGTGAATAATAATGCTTCTATGAATTATTTGAATAGATAACTGCTTTTTAAGGAGTTTTCTAGAATTCCAAAGGTTTTCAAAGGTATTAAAAGGGGGTTTTAAGAGATACTCCTCTAGCGTTAAGGAATTTGATATTTAAGCTATAAAATTTAATCAAACTGCTTGATTTCTTCATTAACATTCACAAGTATGATGCAAAATGATGAAACATAGATTTGAGGCTGAGTTTGAATCCAAAAAACAGGTTGGAATTGAAAAATACTAATGATTTTTAATAGTCAAACACTATTTCTCTAGTTTTAAGTCATAGATGGCAGCACTATCTTGCAATTCAACCGAATTCATGCGCATTTTCGAATATCCGGGATTAATTAGGGTGTGCTGAATGATTTTGGTCAAGAAATAAATACATGGTACCGTGTGAACGCTTTGGAAATTCTAAGATCACTAAATCAATAAAAATTATAATTTCATCAAGGTCACTATAATTGAATTTTTTGTACCGATTATCAGGATAAAGTTTTGCTTTGCGATGGAGCTTGATGGACCAGACGGCTAGCAGTATTATTAGTATGATTTGCAATTGAATCGGAAGTTGAGATGAGTAGGAATTTTGGCGGTTGTACATTCTTGTACTGGTGATTCTTTTGCAAATCGGGAAAAGCTTTCTGCAGCGTGAACTTCCACAAAGCTGTGATGGGAAAATACCCCAAAATGATGAATTTCGGCTTAAATAAACCTTTAAAATCAATATTGAGACTTAGTTTGGTTTTAACTGCAAGATAGTGCTGCCATCTACGACTTGAAACTGGAATAAGTGTGGTTTATTGAAAAAAAAAATTAAAAGTTTTAGATTTCCAACCTTTTTTCTGATTCAAAATAAATCCCGAACGATTGTTTTATCACTCCACGTCATTTTAATGAAGAAAGTAAGTAGTTTGATAAAGAATTTCTCTGGGCTTGAGATATAGCTCAGTTGGCAAGTCTGTTGTCTCCTGAGCCGATGTCCGCGAGTTCGAGCCCAAGAGTAAATATCGAACACAGTTGTACCGGATAAGTTTTTCAATAACGATCCGCCAACTGTAACGTTGATAAAGTCGCGAATGCCATAAAGATGGTAAAACGACTATAATCGAAACAAAAAAAAAAAAAAGATAAAGAATTACAGCTCAAATATCAAATACCTTAACGCTAGAAGAGCATCTCTTAAAATCCCATTTTAAAACCTTTGAAAACCTTTGGAATTCTAGAAAACTCCTTAAAATGCAGTAATCTATTCAAATAATTCGCAGAAGCATTATTATTCACTTTTACACAGTTAATTTTTAAAAATAAACTTGTTTTTGTTGAAAAACTCAAGTGGTGCTATTCTTATTACGCACCCTTTTTTCACATTTTTGGTCCTCAACGCCAATTGCTACGTCCAAAAACAGTAAACTTATGCTTGATTTATCCGTTAAGCAATTCAGAACAAACTGTAGAAGAAAATTTTCGTGATTTACAATCATTCATATTTTTACAAGCAAAACACATAGTGGTGCTATTCTTATTTCGCTCACTGTAGTAATAATTTTAGCCATGGGTGTTTGAGGCTCTTCTTGTCAAACGTAGGCTAAGTGGTTTACATCATTCGATTCAGCAATGAGTTTCACACCTGTCTCATTCATTTTTGTGCATTTGTAAAAATGATTTTTTTGAACATATCACCTGATTTTAGTAAAAATCGGGGTGGTTGAGGCTATTCTCGTAAGCTGAGCGCTAATCAGTGACACCACTGAATTCAGCGATAAATTTAGCACTGAATCACTTGGTTTTGCGTTTTCATTAATTCTAGTTCAAGAAAGTCACACGGTTAGCTTGAGGATGTATATATAAATCTACTAAAAAGGATCATTCATGATGAAAAATTTGAGTATGGTACTTTGTTTGACTACATTTCTCTTAAAAAAAAATTTAATTCAGGGAAAAAGGCTAAATTAACTTCTTGTCGTTGTAAAAACTAAAGTTGGACATCACCAATAATTATGGTTTATTTGACTTTTTTGGGGTAAGGTAGATTGTTGCAACCGGAATTGTATCATTACACAAAAAAAAACGTAGAAATATAGCACAATGAGGCCTATAGAAAAATTTTATCAAAAAATGGTGTGGACTATCGAATCTTCGTGTTTTTTTTTACAAAAAAAAAGTTGTTTTTTAAAGCAAGACAATCTACCTAGCTTATTTGGCTCAAAACCCTTACTGTGCATTATTTTGATTTTGATGAAAAAAACTACAATCTGTTTGTTCAAGGTGAATAACTTGATTCGGAAGGGTATTTTGTGAGATTACAAAAAATTGTGTATGCAGCAAGTTGCAAAACTGGATTTTTTCAGCGTTCGACGTAATTATCCAACTCTTCTAGCCTTGTTTTATGTATTAAACATAGTTCATCTCAAATCTGGACGCACTGTATATTAAACCATAGCGCTCCTAATGATTGGATCTGGAATATTTTGACAGTACTTTGTTTTATAATGTTTCCTCTATCAGTGCTGAAAATTTCATTACTATACGATTTGTTTCAAAACAGTTACACGTGATGGAAGCCGCGAAACGAAAATTGTCTACTGTCAAGGTGGGTAAGCCCAACTACTTTTACAGTAGTACAGAAGTAAAAGTTTTACTTCTTCCACTTAAACCCCACACAACGACTGCTCATCATAAATCCTCCTGATGACAATGGTTGCCAATAATCCAACCCAGAAAACTGTCACCAATTTTGCCATGCAGTGGAACATTTTGACTGAAAACTCGGCTCCCAGAATTTCAACTACTTACCGCCAAATTTTCCCCTATAGTTTTTGCCCTTCAAGTGATTGCCCCTTTTGTATCTTGATTAAATGTTATCATCTACACACTTTTAAATCTTCCCAAGACACTCACAGTAGAGGCGACGGATTTAGAATCGAAAACGGTTACCCACACTCACTTGATACCATCCGATCCACTATAAATGTCGTATGCGCGCCACTTTAGGCTCCAATAAAAATATCCGTCGTATCGCTATTCGCCTCACCCTCCCTCTCGGTTGCAAAAGGTTTAGAGGATCGTATTCCTCAAATTACTACGCTCGTGTTAATACTTGGTGACCTCAATGCCCACTCAACCGACTGGGGTGGAAAAATTATCGACCAAAGAGGTCGTTTCCTTGAAGATTTCGCCATAGCTAACAGCCTTATTATACTGGATGACGGCTCCCACATTCGCATTTGCACTCACGCACTGGCATTACGTCCGCTATTGACCTTAGTCTCCTATCATGGTAGCTCGGGCCCAAACCCAGATGGTCATTCCTTGAAGACAACGGCGGAAGTGAGCATTTCCTGATACTCCTGAAACTTGTTCATTCCACTCCCACAGTCGCCACCAGACCCCGATGGTGATATCAAGATGCTGACTGGTTTGGTTATCAAAACTATATTGATGATCTTATCCCCTTGAAAAATCCTACTAGCATCATCTCCTTTAATGAAATCCTATTGGACGTTGGCGTCAAATTCACCCCTCGAACAACTGGCATACTTGGCAAATCAGCGGTGGGGCTCCGATGTACGAGAAGCTATTAAGAAAAGAAGGAAAGAACTTAGACTACTAAATCCCATACCAAATGACGATCTCCGAAAGCAAATCGTCTTATCCGACTTCAAGAATGCCAGAACGTCAGCCCGATTAGCTGTTCGTACAGCTAAAACTAACTGCTGACAGAAGTTCACCGATAGATCCACCTCAACACCCCCTCCAAAATTCTATGAGACAAAATTAAGGTCTTTAACGTCGAAACCCGTAAAAACCAGTTCCATCTCCTTCTGACTGAACAAATAGGCAATACACTAACGATCCCTCCTTAATAGCATCCTCAATTGTCATGCTCCCTCCGATCAATTTTCTTCTCCCAAACTCCACACTCCCTCTCTTTCCCCCTCACTCTACCTCAACGATCAAATCTACAACACCGAATTAAGCTCTGACGAGTTCTTTTCAACCCTTCACAAGGTTAAAGGCCATTCTTCTGGGCATAGGGTACCCTTTTTTTTAAAAAAATCCATCTCGCACAGCGAAAATCAAGTTTCTTAACATAATTTATAGCATTTGGAATACCGAGAATATCCCTGAAACCTGGAAACGTGGTCTAGTCGTAGAGAACAACATCAACACGTCGAACTCCTATCTTCAGACATATCTAAGTCCTTCGATCGTGTCAACCGAAGCACCATTCTCAGCTCCTTACATAAGCATTCAAAGTTGTCTTTCCAACAGATCTATCCAAGTTCTCGTAAACGCTACCCTATCCAATCCCAAACTTGTTAATACTGGGGTCGCTCAGGTATCAGTCGTCGCTCAGACCCTCTTCATTTTAGCCATTTAAATGTCTTTGATATCATACCCAACAGCATCAAAATTCTCGTTAACGCTGATGATATCCTCTTGATTTCAATTCCCTCATTTGCACGAGTCGTACGCAAACGACTGCAAATCACTTTCAATGTTGTTGCCGACTGGGCTCCCTCTGTCGGGTTTCAGTTCTTTCCAAAGAAATCTAAACTCCTACACCTTGGCCCGAACCCGAAACTAATTGATATCATTAGTGGATTGCCACTAATGATATCAATATTCTATTCATTCTGAGTAAATCATATAGCTTCGCAAATCGCGACTCTCTATAACGATTTCTATACAGATGGCTTCTCTCAGCGGCTCCCTACGGTCTGGGCATTGTCCAAATGCTGGTCATTTATCTGATTGCCATAAATCTTACATCTAAATTCATACGCTGGATAGCAATTGGCGGAAACAGGGATTCACCCCTTATTGCTCGTACCGACACCCTTCTCAAAGATCTCACTAACATCCCTATCCCTGCCAAAGGAGAACCACTATGTTTCGGTACCGAACCGAAACAATTTCTTCTGTCGACTTACTTTATCTCACTCTATCAAGGCAGATCAACACTCTGCCACTGTCCTACCTCACTTCTACAATGTAGAATCTACATACATCCTAGTTGAAAGAAAATACCGCAATGATCCCCATATATTCATATGGGTTTAAATCCATTGATGAAAAAATCGGCAGTGGTATCCACGATCTGAACAACAAACGCTGCTTTGGTCTGCCCCAACAGTGCTCTGTCTTCAACACAGAATTAATTCTCTACAACACTCCAACCCTACGTCTAATCCTCCAATAATCTTTTCAGACTCTGCGAGAGTGCTTAAAGCCATTTTAGCAAGCAATATTAAACACCCCTGGATCTCTTCCATCAGCGATATTGCACTTGGTAAAAGGGCAAATCTGGTGTGGATACCTGGCCTTGCTGGTATCCCAGATAACGCGACTGCCAACTGCCTTGCATTTGAAGGCTCTAACATGACTCCTGTAAAGGTCCCACAACAGTTACCTACCGATATATTAAAACCCAACTAGCGCTGGCCTGGGGGAAAACCTGATTCTATAATCAAACTGCAAAATTAAGCGAAGTCGGAAATTGTCCCAAACAGTGGGTTGACCCCACAAACCCTATTGAAAAACACGTTCTCCGGATAGGCCATACCAAACTTATCCGCTCATAAAGGTGATACAGTCAAAATTTGGTCAATATCAACTTGACGCATTTCTTTTAATTTTGCATTTAAAAAACCTTAACACCCCTCATTTTGAAGGTGTGTGTGTGTAGAATGTTACTCTTATTTTGATTTTGGAATTCACTCTTCAGTTGTCAAAATGCCGTCCAAGGAAGAACGTATCAAAATTTTGCTCGCGCATCGCAAAAATCCGAGCTACTCGCAGGCAAAATCGCTAAAAGTTGCCAAATCAACCATTACAAATGTAATAAAAGTGTTTGGGGAATGTTTTTCGACAGTCAGGAAGTCTGGATCGAAGGGAAATCGAAAACCGGAATCCGCTGAGACGACAAAGAGAGTTGCCGGTAGTTTCAAGCGAAACCCTAACCTCTCTCTCCGAGATACCGCAAATAAGCTGGGTTTATCGTTTACAACCGTGCACTGAGCCAAAAAACGAGCCGGACAACAAGGTAGTGACTCCAAATCGCGATGATAAAAAAAAAACGACGGCCAAAGCGCAATCCCGGAGGCTGTACACGACGATGCTGACGAAGTTTGACTGCGTAGTAATGGACGACGAAACCTATGTACGTCAAAGCCGACTACAAGCAGCTTTCGGGACAGGAATTTTTAACGGCAAAAGGAAGTGGAAAGGTAGCAGATATTTTCAAGTACATGAAACTGTCAAAGTTCGCAAAGAAATATCTGGTTTGGCAAGCCATCTGTACCTGTGGCTTGAAAAGCAGCATTTTCATAGCTTCCAGGACTGTCAACCGAGAAATTTACGTGAAAGAGTGTTCGAATAAACGTCTGCTGCTTTTCCTGAAGAAACACGGTTGTTCCGTAGTGTTTTGGCCGGATTTGGCATCTTGCCATTACGGTAAAAAGGCCATGGAGTGGTACGCCGCCAACAACGTGCAGGTGGTTTCCAAGGACAAGAACCCTCCCAACATGCCAGAACTCCGATCAATATAGAAATACTGGGCTATTGTCAAGCGGAACCTAAAGAAGACCAAAAAACTGCTAAGGTCGAGCAGCAGTTCAAGGCAAACTGACTTTCTGCGGCGAAGAAGGTGGACAAGGTGGCTGTACAAAATCTGATGACAGGGGTTAAGCGTAAGGCCCGGCAATTCGGATTTGGAAAAGCGGAAGCCTAACTCAATATTTTTCCTGAATTTTATACTAATTAAACTTGAAAAAGAAATTTTATTTGATTTTTTTGATAAACGATGTCACCGATTTACACGCGTTTTCTCTTGACCAAATGTTGACCGAATCACCCTTTCTTTCTCGATAAAGAGGACTTTCTTGTTTGTCCCCCATGTGACTGCGTAGTCTCAGTCCGTCACATTCTGATTGACTGCAAAATTTCTTCAAGACAGAGAACTGTCTGATAGCTAGGCGATAATATCCACCTAGTTCTCTCTAACTGCCCATCAGAAGGAGGCAAACTGATCGAGTTTCTAAAAAGTTCTAGACTACTCAATGATCTCTACTTGAACACAGAAACAAAGGAATTGAATTGGGAAGAATAACAGTTTGCTGAATGAATGAAGTTCCTTTTTCAAAAAAAAGCACCGTCAGATGGATTTGTCTGCGTTAAGGAATACGACCAGTAAACAACCAAACTGGACATAGAAGCAGGAAGTAGTAGCCGAAGGATGTGCCCGGAAGTTATACAACAAGATTCTAACGAAGTACGACGGATGCATCCTCATGGATGACGAAACGTACGTGAAGATGGATTTCGGGAAGCTTCCAGGCCGAAAGTTTTATAAAGCCACTGTTCGGAGTGATGTCTCCGGCAAGTTCAAATTCGTTTTTGCCGATAAATTTGCAAAAAAAAGTGTTTGATCTAGCAAGGTATTTGCAGCTGCGGACGAAAAACCTCGGTTTTTCAAGACCATCGACTCCAAGATGTACAACGAGGAGTGCCTGAGAAAAAGTTTTTTTTTTTGTCTTTATTAGTGAGACTTTCAGCATTTGGCTGGTTTGTCTCTAGGAAAAAGGCTCTTTTTTACAATTCGTTAATCAAATAAGATTCTTTCAGGAAACACAACATTTTTTCTTCTTCTACTGCATCGTTCGAAATTGCGTTCCGGATTGATCCGTCTATTTGGTATGCATTTCTTGGGCCTGAATATTGTGGACATTCCATCAATACGTGTTCTACCGTTAATCTCGCAAGAAAAAGTATTCTTCAGTACATTAGATCTAACAAAGGACCAAAACAGTTTTGGCCTGATTTGGCAAACTGACATTACAGCAAAGAGGTACTACAGTGGTATCGGAACAACGTGTGGATTCAGTCGAAAATGACTTCAACCCACCCAAGTGCACTGAATTTTGCCATATCGAAAAGTATTGGGCAATTTTCAAGCAGAAGAAGAATGGTAGGACGACTGATTATAATTTCAAACGCTTTTCTCGAGTTCTACCAGTTTTTTCTTTTTAAAAAAATCAGCAAAAATGCTTTTTCCGGTCCTTTTATAATCTGCTAGATAAGAAATGGTTACAATATTCGATCCGGACAGTTACAAAAAATCATCAATTGAATAACGTTATTAAATTGAGATATTAGCATAAAACGGATCTGGCTCAGATTTTTTTTTCACAATTCTTCGAGTCGCATTAAACTTCCTGTATTTCATTGTTTGAGAACCTCATATCTGCTGCAGATACCAAAATCACCAACAAATCCAGTTAGCAAGGCATGGCGCCAGATAGAACCTGCGACTGCTGAGTAAAAACAAAACCCAAGAAAATCCGTAACGTTGTTCTGTTCTACCGAATCAAATTTAGCAGAACCGAAGAAGTAAAGGGGTGGAGGAAATTCATTCTTAAAATAAATAAATTGGATCATCCACTTGGCTATATGCCTGTATGTATGTGTAGTGAAGCGCCACTGTCATTTCAGTCAGCTCGCTCGCCGAGTTGAAGCAAAACAACAACAACTGATGGGTCCCTAATGAGACAAATTCTTGTCGTTTCGTCTGCCATTTCAAACGTTGAAGGGGGAAACGTCCATCAGTTCGAGGCGGGGGAATTACATATGGGGTTCGGTGTTTGTTTTGCGGATACGGGTAGAATATCCCGACGGTGCTGCTTCTGTTTTCCGGATTTACTTTGGGATAAATGTATGTTTTAACTTGATACCAATTTATCAACTTTTCGAAAGTGACCTCGATTTGTTTTTGAATTTTACGAATCCAAATTGCATATCACTCTCTTAAAAAAATTTTGACGGTCGTCATGTAAAGTGAAAAATTAACAAGAAGGCAAAAAGTAAAATCAAGTGTAAAACTAATACATAATTCAAATGTTTTCATTGCATATCACTAGCTCAAAAATTTTTGACGGTCGCCATGTAAAGTTAAAAGTTACGTAGAAGACAAAAGGTAAAATCTTGAGTCTAACTTATTCATAACTAAATTTCCAAGATTTGAATACATTATTTTCTTTTTTTTATGTCAATGCCCACTATCCAGATGAACCGACGAATTGAGAACTTTACTAAAACCGTCATCGGTTTGCATTGAAGAATGGCAGCTTCTGTTCTACCTCTATGTGATCGAGAATTTCCATTCAGAAAAAAAGTATACGGGGACGACAACCGATAAAAGTAAGCACAGGGATCTTTGACGACATCGATCGGAAGTTGGAAAATGGTAACGTCGTCGTAACGAGCAACTGGCGATTAAATGGAGCCCAAAAGTGAGGCAACAGATTGTTTTTTTTTCTTTCAGTGATTAAGGATGTAGCGCGTTAGTGTTGCCAGACTGAATTTCATATTTTCAATTCTTTTAGAAGTTTGGTTTCAGAAATTCGACTGAAATAGGTATATAAGGACTAAGACGTCCTATAAATAAAAAATTGAAAACAAAGATTTTTGGGCACCCTGAATCCCCGGATGGGGACACAAAAATGGTAACAACAAGATCAACCCCGTTGATGGATTAACATTTCAAATTGAAGCTCAGTCGATCTGGACAGGAACGGTGGAATGTGCGAGGGCAAGAAAAAGAAGAGCTGTGGCGTGGGATCAAGAGGATGTTTGGAAGATCAAGTCACGAAAGTTTTTTTCTTAAATCTGTTGTCGTCGTCAATCGTCGTTGCCAATAAGAATCACGATCAATCATCGATCGACGACAATTGGCAATCGATCGATCGATTGGGTCTCCAAATTGAATGCAACTGATAGCGGATGGCTGATTGAATGGATGGTGACACAACATTCTGAATGGACCAAGTGCAGTCGTTTGAAGTCGAGGAAATCGTTGATTGGCGAACTTTTTGAGTTGTGAAATACTCTTCCTGTAGATTTTTCTTTTGGCTTTTTATGTTTTTAAAAATTCCTTTCTCTTCAAAGGAAATCTATTTCATTGGCCAAGTGAAAGAAATTGTGATTGTATTCGGAGTCAATTGGTCCCTTGACGCTTTCCTGACCTTCGCATTGATGCCCTAACAATCTCGATCGATGAAAAGTTAGTCAGACACCAAGAGCATAATTCAAACAGACGTCCGACTGACCTTAATCACCCCCTATAGTAGTTCATCTTGTACCGAGGTATGTAGTTCGATGGCTTGTGCCCGGAATCGGCCACATCGAATGAAGCATCTCAACTTCATTGTAGGTAACCGATAGCCGGTAATTGAAACCAGATCGTAACTCCCGCCATTAACCGCGCCCGATGGAAGTGTTCAAAGAGATGGCAGGCTACAAGTGTCTTGACGGATCGTCATGAGCAAGCAAATATTGTGGTGATCGGACTGTTTTCCCCCTCCCTTCTGCTCAACTATTTGACGCTTTCTCGATGTGCTTCTGCCATCGCTACTTTTGATGCTGCTGGACCTAATAAGAAAAAAAAATATTAACGCCCATTTGCAGATTCCTTCTTTGGGTGAACGA